>NC_057795.1:157094995-157394995 GCF_018294505.1 Triticum aestivum | reverse complement strand
CATCAATTGGCTTCAACCCGGTCTTTCCTTGCAGCTACAAGGATAAGGAATCACGTTTGGCTCCAATGAAGGCTAGATCCATAATATGCTAAACTTTCAAGCCCGCAAGCTTGACTGGAAGTGAGAAAGCTTTGGGCACAGCCATATATATCTTGGATGTGATATTGACTGAACGTGTAAAATTGATCTTCAGGAATGGATTCTGAAGCTGAGAATGAGCGCAGCTTTCGTCACGGCAACATAGGAATTTTTTGGTTGCATTAGTCTAGTATGGACAATATGACATTTCACAGGGGCACGGAATGTGCCCTTTGCTAGAAGCTTCCACCCGTGTGGAATGAAAGGCAGAGGAGATGTTATCTTGTAAAACTGCCGGTAGAGATTAGAATGGTTCACAACAGCTTGCTCTATTTTGCAAGTCCAAATTAATGGTAGTCTAGCAATCTAGTTTCTGGTTGTACGGTGTCTATGTAACACGGGCTGTGCGCTGTGCATTAGTGCATACGTTGTTTCCTGGTTTGCCACTCTGGTGCGGCCGTCTCATGATTTGGCGATTTCAATTGGTTTATTAATCCTAGGCCATTTCTTTGAGCATTCATTACCTGTTTGTTTTTCTGCGTTTGCTAATCGTGAGGTACCTGATTTTTTTTGTGTCGGCCGATTACGGCTTTGCGTGAGACCGAAGGCGGGACTGTGAGGAGTGCCGGCCATGGCGAGACTGACTGAAACTTGACGGGTGATCTTTAGGTGGATGGTCGTGGCAGGCGGCAAGCAATGCTGATAGGGGGAGGTTGAGAGGATGATCAGGTGGCGTGCACCGACCGCCGGGGGCAAAGGCAGATGGGCGGCTGTGTGGGGAAGAAGATGAACATGGATAGGCTTGAGGAGGAAGACACATTGAGATCTGTTGGATATCGATCTGATGGTCTGGAAAGAAACTGACTGATTGAAACGTTTCTTTAGGATGAATAGCCACTCTCTTTTCCTGTTTCTCAGATTTGCCGTCCAGCAGCTAACACCGTAATCTGCATAGCCAATTTGGCGGGAAAATAAGAAAAAGTTAGTTAGCCAAATGATAAATCAGAGAGATTAAAGAATCAAGATTAACATAATCCTTAGAGTGTAGTCTAACTTGTTGGCTACAGAATTGCCCTTCTTGCATTGCCGAGCTTCTGCCAGCTGAATGTAACTCTGATCACATGGAATAAAAACTCTTTTACTTCGACAAAAGAAAGATATAACCCACAGGTGCCAAACACACCTCACCGTGATGGTACTCTGCTGAAGGCCCAGAGACGAGCATCCATGCTGCATTTAGAAGTCATGCCTCAAGAGTGACAATTTGCTACACCACGAGCTTATTTCTAAGGCGGGTTTGCACTCGAATTAAGTCCGAAACTAAAGTAAACATTAACCATTCATCACCTCATACAATTCTCCCAGTCTAGAGGTTATTATTGGCAACGAAAGTCTTCTGCTTGGCCATCCAGGTCCAGGCAGCAAGACGCGCGAACCCGGAGTTCAAACTCAGAGGTGCTTGAAGATGAGGCCGCCGTGCGCGGCGAAGAATGGCGCGAAGACGAGCGCCTCGACGGCCATGAGCTTGATGAGGATGTTGAGCGATGGGCCGGAGGTGTCCTTGAGCGGGTCGCCGATGGTGTCGCCGATCACCGCCGCCTTGTGCGCGTCCGACCCCTTGGGCCCCAGCGCCCGCGCCTCCGCCGACGCGCCGGCCTCGATGTACTTCTTGGCGTTGTCCCACGCGCCGCCGCTGTTGGACGCCGAGATCGCCACCTGGACCCCCGACACCAGCGCGCCGGCGAGGAGCCCGGCCAGCGTCTCGGTGCCGAACAGCGTGCCGGCGACCAGCGGGCTGAGCATGACGAGCGCGCCGGGCGCCAGCATCTTCTTGAGCGACGCGTCGGTGGAGATCTTGACGCAGGTGGCGTAGTCCGGCTTCGCCGTGCCCTCCATCAGCCCCGGGATGCTGTCGAACTGCCGCCGCACCTCCTCCACCATCGCCAGCGCCGCGCTCCCCACGCTCCGCATCGTCATCGCCGAGAACCAGTAGGGCAGCATGGCCCCCGCCAGCAGCCCCGCGAACACCCGAGGGCTCAGCACGTCCACCGCCGCGACCCCGGCGCGGCTCACGTAGGCGCCGAACAGCGCCAGCGACACCAGCGCCGCCGACCCGATCGCGAACCCTTTGCCGATGGCGGCGGTGGTGTTGCCGGCGGCGTCGAGCGCGTCCGTGCGCTCGCGGACCACGTGAGGCATGCCGGACATCTCGGCAATGCCGCCGGCGTTGTCGCTGATGGGACCGTAGGCGTCGATGCTGAGCCCCGTGGCGATGGTGCTGAGCATGCCCAGCGCCGCCAGCGCGATGCCGTACATGGCGGCGAGGCGGAAGCTGGCGTAGATGGCCGTCGCGATGGCGAAGATGGGCACGATCACCGACTTGTACCCCACCGCCAGCCCGAAGATGACGTTCGTCGCCGCTCCCGTCCGGCATGAGTTCGCCACCGCCTGCACCGGCCTACGTATACATACGTCGAACAGTTCAAGCACAGATTAATTAATCAGCATTTATCCCGTTTCAGCTGAAGTTCGTACGATTTTAGTAAGTTGTGTCATTTCATTTACCTGTAAGCGTTGCTTGTGAAGTACTCGGTGACATAGCCGATGACAAGACCCGCCCACAAACCGGCCGACACACAGATGAAAAGGTACCTGAATTTGCAAAATCATACAAAACCAAATGTCAAATCCATCAATAATTGCTCATGAATCTAAAAGTGTATCAGTTTACATTTTGTAAATTGACGAGCTGGCGTGTAGTGGTGTACCAGTTCTTGACGAGCTTGCGCCTGCCGAAGTCGAAGAGGGTGAAGCTGTGCGGCAGGACGAGGAAGCTGACGATGGCGATGCCGACCGTCATGAGCACGGTGGAGATGAGGATCTGCCGTTTGAGCGCCGGCCCGATCTCCTCGACGGTCTTCACCTCGGCGAGGTCGGTGGCGACGACCGTGGTGGCCAAGCACACCACGATGCCCATGGCGCTGATGAGCAGCGGGTACATCATCGCCGCGAAGTTGTGCTCCGTCCCGAACGACGAGATGGAGGCCACGAACAGCGCCGCGCACGACGACTCCGCGTACGACCCGAAAAGGTCCGACCCCATCCCGGCGATGTCGCCGACGTTGTCCCCCACGTTGTCAGCGATCACCTGCATGCACACATCATCGTCTCTGGGAGTCAGGGTCAGGGACATGCCTGCAATACATATCTTTTCCCAACTTTGCTAGTAATTCCCAGTACGTACCGCGGGGTTGCGAGGGTCATCCTCGGGGATGTTGCGCTCCACCTTGCCGACGAGGTCGGCGCCGACGTCGGCGGCCTTGGTGTAGATGCCGCCGCCGACGCGGCCAAAGAGGGCCATGGACGAGCCGCCGAGGCCGTAGCCGGTGATGGACTCGTAGAGCCCGCCCCAGTCGTCGCCGTAGTAGACGCCGAAGAGGTTGATGGCGACGTAGAGGACGAACAGCGCGCTGGACGCGAGGAGGAAGCCCATGGCGGCGCCAGACCGGAACGCCACGACGAAGGCGCGCCCCACGCCGCGGCGAGCCTCGAGCGCCGTGCGCGCGTTCGCGAACGTCGCCACGCGCATCCCGAGGTACCCGGACATCACGGAGGTGAGCGCGCCCAGGAGGAACGCGATCATGCTGAAGGCCGCGTTCGCTAGCGCCGGCCGGCACATGCGCGCTGGGTCGTACGTGCATGGCTCTGGCCGCGTGCTGAAACGCTGCGCCGACCCCAAGAACATGAAGATCACCACCGCGAACCCAGCCATGAACACGGCGAGGTACCTGAATTCCGGACATTTCAATAGGATTAGGATATAATTTTTTGACTATCTGTCAAAATATTCGGTTGACACACGAGTTCAAGCCAGACTCAGTACAATTCATATTTTAATGAATTTCTTCAAACTTCGGAAGGATTCCACCCATTTGAAGTGTAAATTTAGTTCATCACCCCGTAATATTTTTTGGGCATGCTTAGATGGTGGCCAATTCAATACCCATCATACCATTTTTTCGACAAATATTTTTGCTTGTTTGGATGCTTACAATTTTTTTTGGGTACATGCCAATCCCTTTATTTTTCCTGTAAATGTTGGCCGACAGCGGAAAGCAAAATCTTGATGAAATTTTTGTCTGGCTAACTAAGCCAAACATATACCCCTGGAAGCACGCCATTTACGAGTGTTTTTTATGGCAAGTTCTTCGGATACACATGACAATTTCTTCAAACACATGGTAAATTTTGGCATAAAGAATTTTGCTGCGAAATTGCCGTGTTCGCTTGAAAGAACTGCCATGCTACCAACACATAAATTTGTCGCAAAAGACATTTGTTTGGTCATGCACACTCAAAGAGCATCCGCTGAATAACATTACCCTAATATTTTATTAGCATTTTCTGCAAATAATATATCTTTCGTCATCGTACTTTAATTTCAGTTACTCATATAGTATTTTTTAAGTTTAATCACCACCTAAGATAAAAAACATGCAAATGTTAATTGCTAAAAATAACAATAAGAGAAAATTATTATATTATACTCCGTATCAAAATACAAGACGTTTTTTGACACGATGATAGTGCCAAAAAAATGTCTTATATTTTGTTATAGAGGGAGTATTATATATATATATAGAAACCAAACATATTCTTTTTGGCATTTTCTTCAGAAAATGTTTTTCTTTTGCATTGTACCATGATTTTTGTTAGTCATCTATAATCACCACGCAACCTCAAGAACATGCCAATATTACTTGCTAAAAATAATAGTAATAAAGAGAAACAATTTATTATTATGTAGCGTGTTTTTTTTATTTTTCATCTCTATGCAAGTGGCACCCGATAACATTTCGGAAAGCAAAATTTGACATCAAAGGTGTGTATACCTGTACTCGGTGAAGAGGAAGGACGTGGCGCCGATGGAGATGGCGTGCTGGATCTCTGCGCACCGGGCTTCCACCTGCCGGTAGTCCACGCCGTCCTCCGCGCTCTCATCGTGCCCGCTGCGGCCTTTCTGGGCGGCGCCGCCGCCATCCTCGCCGTCGTGGGACGGGACCGGCACCTTGGCCACCGCGTACCACTGGAACACCGCGAACGCGATGCCGATCACCGCCGCCAGCGGTATCAGCACCTCCGCCCCCGCCGTGCCGATGACAGCCATCCGAGCAGCCTTCGGCGGACTGGTGACTACAGGCTTTTGCTCCTGAGCTCCAATGGCAGGAAAGAGTCAGTGACAGTGAGAGCAGTGGCTGAGACGAAGACGCGAGCCCCCGTTAAAAACAGGGCGCTGAGCCCAGAAACTTCAACCAGAACCCTCACTTCAGCGCTTACCACACATTGGTCACTGACTCAGTGTATCTGCCTGCTACTACGAGGGTGGACCGAGGATGGTTGATACCTGCAAGGGCTGGGACGAAAAGTTGCCGCCTCACCTCGTGCTCTGCATTTGCTCAAAAACAAACAAACAAACAAACAAACCTCGTGCTCTGCATGCATGCATGACGATCACGCAGAAGCCATGCACGTACGTCCAAGCATGCACATGTGGCTCATGTCCACCTGTGCCGTTGTTGTGCTGCGCAGTGCACAGCTAGCCAAGGCTATGGGTTCGCCGGCCATCTGGCTCATGTCCTGCTCGGCCGCCGTTGTGCTGTGCACAACAGCTAGCTGAAGCTATGGGTTCGCCGGCCACGTGGCTCACGTCCTGCTCGGCCGTTGTTGTTGTGGACAGCTAGCTAAAGCTCTGGCGTCGTCGTCGATCGGCCGCCGTAGACGGATGCATGCATGGGCGTGCATGCTTCTTCACGGCGTGTCAATTTGGCGCTGTATACGCTTCATGTGTTGTTTCCGCAACGTATTTTGTCACTGCCTTCCGCTTTATGGGAAGAGTGTCCAAAGACTCCAACAGAAAGCACCCAAAGACGTCCAAGAAAAAGAAGGTATCCAAAGACCCCAACGGAGGATGTGGCTAGCGGTCTAGAGTTTTCAACTCTCGCTTCGGGCCGGATATACGATGATGCGTCGGCGATGAGTTGTCCTGCTAAGAGCATCTTCAACGGGCGCATAAAAAGTCCACGCTCAATAAACGTTATAGCGCGCCACTGTAACGCTTTTAAGGCGTCGGGGCCAACTTTGCTTTAGCAGGTGCCCAAAAACGCGCGCCTAAAAAACAGATAATGCAAATTATGAAGCACCGCAATCCGGCGCCTTAAATATGCTGCGCGCGATAGTGTTTTTCAGCGCGCGCCCAAAAGCTTTTTGCGCTACAGCTTCTGCTGGAGCTGTCCGGCGCCCAAAAAAACAAACTTTTAGTGCGCAGAGCTTTTTTTGTGCGCCTGTTGGAGATGCTCTAAGGGCGGGCATGAACGGGCGATGGAGAGACCGATGGCGTGGCGGCGGAGGGAAAATGCGGCATGTCCATCCAAGAAGAGGTGCCGTTGTATCCGCTTGATGCTACATTTTGAATTAATAAAATCGCCCTTTATCGAAAAAAAAAGAGGTGTCGTCGAGGCCGATAGCTTGCATGGGGTTACGTTTTTTTCCCTTCCAGTGAACGTTCGCTGGCTATTAGGGTCCTTACTAATTAACCTTAGGGGTGAGATAAGACCTAACCAGGGTTAACAATAGCACGTTGAGTCGTTGGCCCGCTCCCTCAAATCTTTGAAATGGGTGTTAGTATGATAGTTGGTGGTCACACACAATTTCAGAGATGCTGGAAGCCTATAGATTTGACAGAATCCTTTTGTATTTCCTCCTAGATTTTAGGATAAGAAACTGTTTAAGGACAAGTATACCGTGAGGCTCAAAGACCGAAAACCCATAAGCCACTGGTGCATCTTTATCACTGAACCCAAGTTCATTCAAAACTGATGGACACGAACTTGATACATACTTCTACGAGCAACATAGTCTTATAGAAAATCACTGTTCAAGAACTCATCCGATTAACCAGTTAATTTACCAATTAATCTCTACTCGTAGGATCACCAAGTTGCCAATAAACTGATAAATCATCCGATTAAGTGATTAAATGGCCAATTAACTTGTCGATTAGCCTATTAATTCCCAGACATGCCCTTGACCAGATTGACAAGGTGCTTGGGTCCCCACCACCTTCTATGCCCGACCATCCATGTGGACCCCACGTCCAGCCTCCCCCAGCGAGGACCGCCCCGGCCACAACGCTCACCACTCCTTGAACGTTGCTGCCACCTCTGCACTGGCCGTCCTCGCAAGTTTGTCACGCGCCGTTGCTGGATGCGACATGTTCGCCCGGATTAGGGTGGAGGGTGTGGGTGTGTCGCCGAAACATGGAGCCTGCTACTTACTTGTGTTGAACTATTGGGGACTAGCACGTCGCCAAGGTAAGGCGTTGTGGCTCACCTCCTTCACCGGCCTTCCACCGTCCCACTTCCAACGCATAGCTAGCTCCTCCGGCATGGATGAGGCGCCGATGCTTTTGGTGCCTCTCAAAAGGTTGTTGAGCCTACTCATGCAATCCAGTGCACAAGCTACCTATGACACGGCGACAACATCCGATTTGGCCGTGCAAAGCCCTTCATCAACCTGAATATGCCGCTCCGATGTGTTGCCCCACTGCTTCCCACAACACCTTTACCCGCCAACGTTGCAACCTCGGTAGATGTACTGCCGCAGACCATGCTCCTGGAGCTAGCTGAGCTGCAAGGCTGCCTAGCGAGAGTTGGGAGGATTTTGGTGACAACGGAGGCTCTTCTTAGCATGCTATCAATTGTGCCTCTGCTGGCCTAGCTTTGTGTTGGTTCCGCGAGTGAGGGTAAAACATACCTCTATGGTTGTTTCTCACCTTGTGCCAGGCCTTGAAGTCGCCCTCCTTTGTGATGTCTGCCTCTGGAAGGGAGGCTGTCATCGTGGCTACGGTTTCTCAAACCACGTTAGAACTTCAACAACTATGTGGGGTGCTTGTTGTGCCTCTTTTGATGGTGAATCTAGGGGCAGTCTCGCTTGAGGCCTCATCGCCCACACCACCATTGTTGGAACCCAACCAACCTCTCGCCTTCATGGAGCATGCAGGTATGGATTCTGTTGTGTTTCTCTCGCTGGAGTCCATTGTGTAGCTGGTTCAGAGGTTCACGAGGTCATTTCATCCAGTGCATTTGCACCTACTCGCAAGGTACTATCCGCATTAAAGCTTTGCAACTTTATTGCCAGCTTGGAGGCCGCTAGCCCTAAATTTGGCAAGACAACTGTTTGGCTCCTAACCGTGAGGGCAATTGAGAAGAGGCACGCTGGCTGATCCGCAGCCTGAAGGAGAAGTATTTTAGAATCAAAAGCAAGAAGAATGGCGGTATTAGGATGGCGTCTGCAGCTGTTTGATGGATGCAACGTCGATATTAGGAAGGCATCCACGACTGCTTGATGAATGCACCGTCGATTGGTGCTGTCCGATGTGTTGGTCTATGTATTGTTTTTTGGGTACGTTTGTGATGTGGTGATCCATGTGTCGGGGGTTTGTGATTGTAGCATGTTCCAAGATTAAGATACATTGAATTGAGAGTGCATTTTTTTGAATTGTTTGGATTGCTTACCACATGTATCACGTTGGTATGAATTGACAGTGCCCTAAGAATATGAGAATGCAGAATTGATTGGGTATTTAGGATTCCCCAAAGTTGGATGTCCGGTTGATTAGCTACCAAACTTTTATTTATTTATTATATGACAAAAATTCACAATATCTATTAGTATTGCCTTAATTTTGGTATACACTAATCATTTGCATGTATGCAAGTATTTGCATTATAGCAAAACATATGGTTTTTTAGTGGGGATAAAAAAGATAAGGACTTGATCTTCTGAAGCATCGTCAAGTCTTTCCGATTCTAGACTAAGCAGGTCGGCGTATGGGGACTTAGTTGCGAAGATTAAAGCCCACATGCTTATCAGGAAGATTAGAGCAAAATAGGATAGCAGATTGTTTGGCATTATAAAGTCAATGACCGGCCACGCGGCTTGGTGAAGGACCTCCTTGTATAGAGCAATTACTGCATCTGGATTGTAAATATGGAATAAAACTCCCTTTTCCCTGAAAAAAATGAAACAAGCCATAAGTAGCACGATTTTAATGCATCCGCACATAATGCATCCTCTTGCCTTGTCTTCCGGTTGAGCCAAAGATTTGTTTTATTTTTCGTTCGAGCTGACTTGAGTCAAAGATTGAAACAATTAGCAACACACCGCCTTGGCATTATCAAGCACGAATTAATTACCCTATGCCTATATATTCACCGGACATATTCACCTCTCTCCGTCAAGTAGAAGTGGCATATCCCTGAAAAAAAAGAAAAAAGAAAACAAGAAGCGACACACACTGGTGGTTACCATGGGGAAATTGCTCATTTTTTTGCTCTGCATTTCCCTGTTTGAAGGTTAGTTTTCCCAAGTTCATTTTACCCCAGTTTGTATTTCCAACACCAGGGAAGTTCCTTGCGGTTTGTTGTACTATATGTTTCAAGTTTTCACCGATTGCACATTGTAAGATATTCTAATGGCGTGACGCATCTCTGTTTCCCCCTTGCACATTGTAGGGTGGATGGTCCAGTCGGTTCCCTATGATTATACCGCGAGCATTAAGGCAAGTAGTACCTTTAATTTTTCTGCCAATTACTGGATCAGATATATTGTTGGATTAGTGTTCCTTCTTCTTATCTTGCAACTAAAGAATGTTGTTTTCATCTTGTTATCCAGTGCTTGGGCAGCCCGATACGAGCCCTGTACAAAGGCGGCATCATTGAGAACAGCGAGTTCAACAGCGGCCTGACGGGCTGGTCGGTGCCGTGGGGCGTGACGGCCAACGTGAGCAGCTCGCCGTCCGGCAACAACTTCGCGTTGGCGTCGGCGAGCAACAATGGCCAGCCGTCGCGCAGCGTCTACCAGAAGATCCAGATGGAAAGCGACCACCACTACTCCCTCTCTGGTAAACTCAAGCATACGTACTGCACCATCGTCATTTACTTGTGATCTTGTGATAGTACTGTACTATTTTCTTGTTGCTCATGTGCCCGTATATATATGGCTCCATGCACAGCATGGTTGCAGGTTTCGTCCGGCGCGGCGGTGGTGAGAGCCGTCTTCAAGGCTCCCAACGGCGCCTTCATCGCCGGTGGAGCCACCGTCGCCAGGTCCGGCTGTTGGAGCATGCTCAAGGGCGGCATGACCGCCTTTTCTTCCGGCCCAGGCGAGCTCTTCTTCGAGGTGGGTAGATTGATTACACAGGAATTGTTCAACGCCAACCAAGGAATTAGTATCTCTAACTAAGTTTGCATGTACAGGCCGATGGTAGGGTGGACATCTGGGTGGACAGCGTGTCTCTGCAGCCCTTCTCCTTCCCCGAGTGGGAAGAGCACCGCCGTCTGTCGGCCGGCCAGGCCCGCCGGAGCGCCGTCAAGGTGGTCGCCCGGGCCGCTGACGGCGTCCCACTGCCGAACGCCAACCTGAGCGTCAAGCTCCTCCGGCCCGGCTTCCCGTTCGGCAACGCCATGACCAAGGAGATCCTCGACATCCCGGCCTACGAGCAGTGGTTCACGTCCCGGTTCACCGTGGCCAGCTTCGAGAACGAGATGAAGTGGTACAGCACGGAGTGGATGGAGAACCACGAGGACTACACCATCGCGGACGCCATGCTGCGGCTCGCCGAGAAGCACGGCATCGCGGTGCGCGGCCACAACGTGCTCTGGGACACCAACGACACGCAGGTGTCGTGGGTGAAGCCGCTGGACACGCAGCGGCTGAAGGCGGCCATGCAGAAGCGCATCAGCTCCGTGGTGTCGCGGTACGCCGGCAAGGTCATCGCCTGGGACGTGGTGAACGAGAACCTCCACGGGCAATTCTTCGAGAGCAGGCTCGGCCGCAACGCGTCGTCCGAGGTGTACCAGCGGGTGGCGCGGATCGACCGGACGGCGAGGCTGTTCATGAACGAGTTCGGCACGCTGGAGGAGCCCTTGGACGTGGCTGCCATGCCCAGCAAGTACGTCGCCAAGTTGAAGCAGATACGCTCCTACCCCGGCAACCGCGGCATCAAGCTCGCCGTCGGCCTCGAGAGCCACTTCGGCACGCCCAACATCCCTTACATGAGGGCGACGCTGGACATGCTCGCGCAGCTCCGGATCCCCATCTGGCTCACCGAGGTCGACGTCGGCCCGAAGGGCGCCCCCTACGTGCCGGTCTACCTGGAGGAGGTGCTGAGGGAAGGCTACGGGCACCCCAACGTGGAGGGCATGGTGATGTGGGCGGCCTGGCACGCGCAGGGCTGTTGGGTCATGTGCCTCACGGACAACAACTTCAACAATCTCCCCGCCGGCGACCGCGTCGACAAGCTCATCGCTGAATGGAGGGCACACCCGGAGGGCGCCACCATGGACGCCAACGGCGTGACCGAGCTGGACCTCGTCCACGGCGAGTACAGCTTCACGGTGACTCACCCGTCGCTTGGCTCGCCCGCCGTGCGCACTTTGACGGTGGACGCGTCGTCGTCTGCGGTGGAGCACACTATAGACATCAAGGTGTAGGGACTAGGGATCGACACATACACAATACACAGCAGCTTAGTTTCATCTGCTATATACAATATATTGTTGAGAAGAAATATACAAATAAAAAGTTATCTTCAGAAATATCATCGCCACTGACGGTTACCTCTTTGATGGGGAGAACAAGTAGATGACCCGTTGCGTCCTTGGCATAGAGATCCACTGCAGCACGAAAGTTAAGTGAAGTATTTAAAACTGCAACTAAGAAGTTAAGCAACACTGTAGGCAGCATGTCTAACAAATGTCTGCCATATAAATCATCCCCAAAGGAACATTAGCATGAACTAGCAAAAGAGCCCGTGCGTTACAACAGGGAAAAATAAATAACACACACTCTTAACCCGACAATCATCACTGAAGAGTGAAGACCACAATAGTACATCTCCTTTATTTTAACGAGGCATCATATTTGTGTTGCAGCTTATCCTCCTTCTCACCCTCGCCGGCGATGGCTTCAGTGTTCACACAAATCAAAACGTGTTTGAATGTGGTTAATTCTAAGGCGTCTCTCTCTCTCTCTCTCTCTCTCTCTCTCTCTCTCTCTCTCTCTCTCTCTCTCTCTCTCTCTCTCTCTCTCTCTCTCTGAGAATCTGTTGTTTTCCTCTACGACGTTTTCCAGAGGTATGCATGTGTAGTTATCGATGTTTTCTTTTTTCTATATGGTTATAGTGGGTGTTTATTTGCAATCCGGATCGCCGCCGATACGAAAGAAAAATGGATCGTACGCTATAGATTATAAGTTTGCTTCCAAAATAATATTTAAAAAAATATTTAACAGGTAAAATTAACATCATATTCAGATTCCAATGTTAATCAAATTTTATATATAACATGTTAAAAATCGGAGTTACGGTCTAAAAGATATGGATGATTTAGAAAATCATTTGTTTGACTTAAATATGATCCGCAGATGAATTACCTAAAATGTCAGGGGGTTTCTTAAAAATGTAAAATAACGGTTTGAGTGTGACTTAAGTCCGGATTGCGGGTTGATTTAAAAAAACACAGTTTTTTTTGCAAAAAGGTGCTACGGACAGACGGGTAGAAGCAATCCGTGCTTTATTATTAGGTAGAGATAATCAAGAATGCATATATTTGAACAATATAAATGAATCAGATGTGAACGAACAAATCAAATCTAAAATATAAGCCAAAAAATAGCGTGCAACAATCTATGAACAAGTTTGAAGGATGTCTTTTGTGAATTACTTGGAAGTGAATACGTTCCTATTACATTTACTAATGATCGACAACGATGATCGTTTCCTATGTTTTCTCTATCAAAATTGTTGCCTATGTCTTTTTTTGGCGTGAGTACTCCGTTACGTTCTTGAGGACATGGGATAAACCTTATTGCTAGTCATCTTGTGAAATTGAATCTAGTTTAATATTTTGATATTACGTTGTGGTGTAATTCCCTAATGGTGGTATGTGTCGATGTCAAAACCGGCAGTCCTCGGGTAGGGGGCCCGAGCTGTGAGATCGGATTGATGTGTAACAAGAGTCTGGGGGACACAATGCTTTTACCCAGGTTTGGGCCCTCTTTAAGAAGGTAAAACCCTATGTCTTGGTCTTTGACACGTCTTCATCGTATCTACTCTTCTAAAAACTTTTGCTCTTGTTTTGCACTCTAATTTGCATGATTTGAGTGAAACTAACCCAGACTGACGTTGTTTTCAGCAAAATTGCCATGGTGTTGGTTTTTGTGCATAAATCAAAATTCTCGGATTGACCTGAAAATTTATGAAGAATTTTTATGGAATAATATAAAAAATACTGGTGGAAAAATATACAAGAGGGGGGCCACCTAGGAGCCACAAGCTCAGGGGGCGCGCCCACCCCCTAGGACCTCCAGTAACCCTAACTCCAACTCCATAAGTACCTATTCGCCAAAAAAACAGAGAGAAGGAAGCCGCCGCCACCTCCTGTTCTTCAACGGGAGGGATGATCTGGAGTCCGTCCTGGGCTCCGGAGAGGGGGATTCGACGCCGTCATCATCATCAACCTTCCTCCATCACCAATTTCATGATGCTCACCGTCGAGAGTGAGTAATTCCTTTGTAGGCTTGCTGGACGGTGATGGGTTGGATGAGATTTATCATGTAATCGATTAGTTTTGTTAGGGCTATCATTCTCATTGGGTTGCCTTCCAACAAGCGCTATTGTTTTGTGCCCCTAGCTAGGCATAATGCATAGATTTCAAGTATTATCATCTTTGGTTTCCAACTCCTCAATCTGACAACCATAATCGTTAGGTGTTCTAGCATATAGATTTTTGATAATCACGCTTTTAGGAACAAAGTCAAGAAACATATTTTTATAGATTGGTTCCTTATCAAATCTACAAAATTTGGGTGAACCCTAATCATTTTAAGACCTTCATTTTTGCTACTAGAAGTGGTACCCTTATTCTTAGGAGCATGTGTAGATTTGTAATTCTTATTGGTTGGAGTCTTTTCAATAGTTTTAATGGAAGAAAAAGCTGAACTCAAGTTACTAAAAACCTCTTCCGACTTATCAATCTGAGCGGGGCTCTCTTCTACCCTTTTGTCAACTACAGGTCCTTTTTCTTTTAATAGTTTAAGAGCATCTCCCGCTTTTGACCCAATTTTATTAGCAAGGTTATGGATCCTTTTATCCAAATTTTCAATATGTTCTTCAGTGAGCATTTTCTTTTCAATAGCATCTAGCATTTGCATAACATGCTCAAGAGTTAAAATCGTTTCATTGATAGCAATAGGTGGCGATCCCACTAAATTTCCCATAGCATTAAAAGCATCCAAGGTAGGGCATATCAAGAAATTCCCTCCAGTGATAGTATCAAGAACAAATCTATACCAAGTAGTAATGCCCACATAAAAGTTGCGACGGAGAATAGTAGTGGATTGCTTACAAGTAGATCTATTATGAGCACTGCAAATCCTATACCAAGCATCCTTTAAATTCTCTCCTCCCCTTTGCTTAAAATTGAGAACTTCATTCTCGGGGGTACACGTAATGGAGGAAGAACTAGCCATAACGATAAAGTAGACAAGCAAGATCTCAAGCAGACAAAAGATCGAACGAGAAAAAGGCAAACCAAAAGAACGTAAATAAAAAGGCAATATTTTTGTGCTTTTGCAAAAACATTTTAGAAGTGGGGGAGATGAAAACGCGAGGCAAATGGCAAATAAAGTAAATTGCAAGGAGATGAGGTTTGTGATTGGGTACCTGATAGATGTTGATGATGTCTCCCCGGCAACGGCGCTAGAAATTCTTCCTCATTGCTTGTATCTGCGTTGGTATTTCCCCGAAGAGGAGAGGATGATGCAACACAACAACGGTAAGTATTTCCCTCAGTTATGAAACCAAGGTTATCAATCCAGTAGGAGAACCAAGCAACACTATGTAAACGGTACCTGCACACAAGTAACAAATAGTCGCAACCCAACGCGTAAGAGGGGTTGTCAATCCCTCCCCGGTATTGAGATAGATAAAATTGTATGAGACTAGACAAATAGACCTAGCAAAAACACAAAATAAAATAAGCAAAGAAAAAGTGCAGCAAGGTATTTTTGGGTTTTTGGAATAATAGATCTGAAAATAATATGATAGGAAATAGACCCGGAGCCTGTAGATTTCACTAGTGGCTTCTCTCGAGAAAATAGCATACAATGGGTAAGCAAATTACTGTTGGTCAATTGATAGAAGAGAAAATAATTATGAGGATATCCAAGGGAATGATCATGTATATAGGCATCACGTCCAAGATTAGTAAACCGACTCCTGCCTGCATTTTCTACTATTACTCCATGATACGTCTCCAACGTATCTACTTTTCCAAACACTTTTGCCCTTGTTTTGGACTCTAGATTTGAATGAAACTAACCCGAAATGACACTGTTTTCAGCAGAACTGCCATGATGTTGTTTTATGTGTAGAAAACAAAAGTTCTCGGAATGACCTGAAAATCCACGGAGATAAGTTTTGGGAAATATAAAAAATACTGGTGAAAGAATCAAGACCAGGGGGCCCACACCCTATCCACAAGGGTGGGGGGCGCGCCCTCCCCCCTTGGCGCGCCCCCCTGTCTCGTGGGCCCCCTAACGCTCCACCGACCTCAACTCCAACTCCATATATTCTATTTCGCGGAGAAAAAAAATCAGAGAGAAAGTTTCATTGCGTTTTACTATACGGAGGCGCCGCCAAGCCCTAATCTCTCTCGGGAGGGCTGATCTGGAGTCTGTTCGGGACTCCGGAGAGGGGGATTCATCGCCGTCGTCATCATCAACCATCCTCTATCACCAATTTCATGATGCTCACCGCCTTGCGTGAGTAATTCCATCGTAGGCTTGCTGGACGGTGATGGGTTGGATGAGATTTACCATGTAAACAAGTTAGTTTTGTTAGGGTTTGATCCCTAGTATCCACTATGTTCTGAGATTGATGTTGCTATGACTTTGCTATGCTTAATGCTTGTCACTAGGGCCCGAGTGCCATGATTTCAGATATGAACCTATTATGTTTTCATGAATATATGTGTGTTCTTGATCCTATCTTGCAAGTCTATAGTCACCTATTATGTGTCTTGATCCGACAACCCCGAAGTGACAATAATCGGGATACTTCTCGGTGATGACCGTAGTTTGAGGAGTTCATGTATTCACTATGTGCTAATGCTTTGTTCCGGTTCTCTATTAAAAGGAGGCCTTAATATCCCTTAGTTTCCACTAGGACTCCGCTGCCACAGGAGGGTAGGACAAAAGATGTCATGCAAGTTCCTTTCCATAAGCACGTATGACTATATTCGGAATACATGCCTACATTACATTGATGAGCTGGAGCTAGTTCTGTGTCACCCTATGTTATAGATATTACATGAGGAATCGCATCCGACATAATTATCCATCACTGATCCAATGCCTACGAGCTTTTCACATCTTGTGTTTTGCTATTTACTTTTCCGTTGCTACTGTTACAATTACTAGAAAACTATTATCTTTACTTTTGCCACTGTTACCTTTATTATCATACCACTTTGCTACTAAATACTTTGCTGCAGATACTAAGTTATCCAGGTGTGGTTGAATTGACAACTCAACTGCTAATACTCAATAATATCCTTTGGCTCCCCTTGTGTCGAATCAATAAATTTGGGTTGAATACTCTACCCTCGAAAGCTGTTGCGATCCCCTACACTTGTGGGTTATCAAGACTAATTTTTGGCGCCGTTGCTGAGGAGCATAGCTCTATTCTTTGAGTCACTTGGGATTTATATCTGTTGATCACTATGAGGAACTTGAAAGACGAAAGAACCAAGATTTTTCCCTCAACTACGAGGGGAGGTAAGGAACTGCCATCTAGCTCTGCACTAGATTCTCCTTCTATTTTGAGTAAGCTTGCGACACCTAAACCTGCTACTGCCATGAATTTTGATATATCGCATGTTATTGATGATGCCACTTTTGCTATGCATGATACTTATGATGAAACTACTTCTGTGCGTGATACTACTTTGCCATTAGTTGAATTTCTTGATGAACAACTTGCTAGGGTTAGAGAGAATGAAATTATTGAAGATGCTATTATTGATGATAGTGATGATGAAAGTTCTCCCCCTGATTATGAATTACCTGTTGTTCCTGAGGGTTATGTTATGGATGAGGAAGCTGCTAGAGCTATTTTTGCTTGCAAAGATAGATATGATCTTAAAAGGTTATTAGCTAAATGGAAGCACAAATCTCTTAATGCTAGAATGAAACCTGACCCTGCTTTTGCTACTTCACCTATCTGTGTTACTGATAAGGATTATGAATTCTCTGTTGATCCTAAAATAATTACTTTGGTTGAATCTGATCCTTTTTATGGTCATGAATCTGAAACTGTTGTGGCACATCTTACCAAGTTGAATGATATAGCCACCTTGTTTACTATTGATGAGAAGTCTCGCTATTATTATATCCTTAAGATATTTCCGTTCTCATTAAAGGGTGATGCTAAGACTTGGTTCAATTCTATTGATCCTGGTTGTGTGCGCAGTCCCCAGGATATGATTTATTACTTCTCCGCTAAATATTTTCCTGCTCATAGGAAACAAGCTGCCTTGCGGGAAATATATAATTTTGTGCAAATCAAAGAAGAGAGTCTCCCACAAGCTTGGGGGAGGCTTCTATGATTACTTAATGCTTTGCCTGATCATCCTCTTAAGAAAAATGAAATACTTGATATATTTTATAATGGACTAACCAATGCTTCCAAGGACTACTTGGATAGTTGTGCTGGTTGTGTTTTCAGGGAAAGAACAGTCGACCAAGCTGAATTACTATTGAATAATATGTTCACTAATGAAAATAATTGGACAATTCCTGAACCAATTGAGCCAACTCCTGAGCCTATTCCAAAACCCACTCCTAAGAAGAGAGGTGTTCTATTTCTCAGTCCTGAAGATATGCAAGAGGCAAAGAAATCAATGAAAGAAAAAGGTATAAAAGCTGAAGATGTTAAGAATTTACCACCTATTGAAGAAATACATGGTCTTAATATACCGCCTGTTGAAGAAACACATTGTCTTGATAACCCGACACAGGTAGTAAAGGTAAATTCTCTCTATAGATATGATAAAGTTGAAATTCCCTCTACTAAATTTCATAGCCCATGCTTAGATGAATTTGATGACTTTATGGCTAGACAAGAAAGTTTTAGTGCTTATGTTGGTAGAGAATTAAATAATAATGCTTTCGAGATAGGACGCTTGAGTGATTATATGGCTAGAGTTAAAGGTGAACTTAAATTCATTAGCAAATATGCTTATATGGTTGCTGAAAGGATCGAGATGGACCTAGAGGGGGGGGGGGGTTGAATAGGTACAAATACAAATTTTAATTATCCCTTAGCAATTTTAGGCAATGATGCGGAATATGAAGGTGAGCCTAACAATTGCAAGTGAGTACTAAGTACTAAGCAAGTAACACAAGCACACAAGTAAGCAACCTCAATATGATGTAAGTAAGTGCAAAGAGACAAGTAACCACTAGTAGAGAGTTAGGGTTAGGAATAACCGCAACTCTGGGAGACGAGGATGTATGCCGATGTTCACTTCCTTGGAGGGAAGCTAGTCACTGTTAGAGAGGTTGATGTTACCACGAAGGCACACCAACGCCACGAAGGCTCACCCTATTCTCCCTTTGAGACAACACCACGGAGGCGTTTCTCAACCACTAATGGTAGACCTTGGGGTGATCTTCAAACCCTTACAAACTTTCCGGGGGTAATCACAAAGGTTGATTCCTCTCCGAAAGACTCCTACCACCTAGGAGTCTCCAACCTCCAAGAGTAATAAGAACATTGGGGAAAAGCTCAAGACTTTCTCAAATCACAAATTCCTTTGGTGCAAAGAAAGAGAAGGAGTGGATCTATCACTTGATCGGAGAACTTCTCTCAAAGACACCTAAATCACTTGGGGATCTAGTATTTAATGTAGGTGATTGAGAGAGAGAGAGAGTGAAGAGTGTTCTTGGCAAGATCAAAGTGAATGGTCAACCATATCCCATGGAGGGGAGAGGTATATATATAGTGGGTATGTAAAAGTGACTGTTTGGGGACACTTTAATGCACATGACAGGTCGGACATCCGGACCACACGGGACGTCCAGTGGCACAAATGAGTCCGGACGTCCGACACTTATCGGTCGTCCGGCCACTGGAAATATATAAGCCACGGATAAGTGCACAGGATACGGACGTCCGAGACGTGCCGGACATCCGGAGCCCGGAAGACACCCCGGAAATCCGTAAATACGGTTCTATGGTGAAAGTGTCGGACGTCTGAGACCTGCCGGACATCCGGAGGTCGGACGTTCGGAGAGTTCCAAAAATCTGTAAATATCATTCTGTAAAGGAACACCGGACGACCGAAGGGAGCCGGACGTCCGGACAGCTGAGAGAGATCGGACGTCCGTAGAGTACCAAACGTCCGGAGAGAAAGAATAGGAGTTGTGAGTTTTGAGCAAGTCTTGAACTAGATCAAACGATCCCCTCTTAATAGTGCGGGATCCCTATACTCAAGAACAAACCGTAAACGAAGTCAATGTCTTGTATCTCCATTCTTGAGTTATATGCATATCGTCCCAGTCATGATCCAGACACATGGTCTCTGGGACATGATACGTCTCCAACGTATCTATAATTTTTGATTGCTCCGTGCTATATTATCTACTGTTTTAGGCAATATTGGGCTTTATTATCCACTTTTATATTATTTTTGGGACTAACCTATTAACCGGAGGCCCAGCCCAGATTTGCTGTTTTATGCCTATTTTAGTGTTTCGAGGAAAAGGAATATCAGACGGAGTCAAAACGGAACGAAATCAACTGGAGAAGTTATTTTTGGAAGGAAATCAACCTGATAGACTTAGAGTGCACGTCAGGGGAGTCCCGGGCTGCCCACAAGGGTGGGGGCGCGCCCCTTGCCTCGTGAGCACCCCGGAGGTCCACCGACGTACCCCTTGCACCCATATATACCTACGTACCCTAAAACTTCCAGAACAGAAAATAGATCGCGAGTTCTGCCGCCGCAAGCCTCTATAGCCACCAAAAACCTCTCGGAAGCCCTTCCTGGCACCCTGCCGGAGGGGGGATCCCATGACCGATGGCCATCTTCATCATCCCGACGCTATCCATGACGAGGAGGGAGTAGTTCACCCTCGGGGCTGAGGGTATGTACCAGTAGCTATGTGTTTGATCTCTCTCTCTCTCTCTCTCTCGTGTTCTCTCTCGTGTTCCCTCTATGGCACGATCTTGATGTATCCCGAGCTTTGCTTTTGTAGTTGGATCTTATGATGTTTCTCCCCCTCTACTCTCTTGTGATGAATTGAGTTTCCCCTTTGAAGTTATCTTATCGGATTGAGTCTTTTATGAGAACACTTGACGTATGTCTTGGTGATCAACTTGCGGGTTTCGTGATATTGGGAACCTATGCATAGGGGTTGGCACACGTTCTTGACTCTCCGGTAGTAGCTTTGGGGCACTCTTTGAAGTACTTTTATGTTGGTTGGATGAATCTGAGATTGTGTGACGCATATCGTATAATCATGCCCACGGATACTTGAGGTGACAATGGAGTATCTAGGTGACATTAGGGTTTTGGTTGTTTTGTGTCTTAAGGTGTTATTCTAGTACGAACTCTTTTATAGATCGATCCGAAAGAATAACTTTGAGGTGGTTTCGTGCCCTACCATAATCTCTACGTTTGCTCTCCGCTATTAGTGGCTTTGGAGTGACTCTTTGTTGCATGTTGAGGGCTTTTTATATGATCTATCTATGTTATTATTGTTGAGAGAACTTGCACTAGTGAAAGTATGAACCCTAGGCCTTGTTTTCTATCATTGCAATACCGTTTACGCTCACTTTTATCGCTCACTACCTTGCTGTTTTTATTATTTCAGATTACAAATACCTTTATCTACCATCTATTTTGCACTTGTATCTTCATCTCTTCGCCGAACTAGTGCACCTATACAATTTACCATTGTATTGGGTGTGTTGGGGACACAAGAGACTCTTTGTTATTTGGTTGCAGGGTTGCTTGAGAGAGACCATCTTCGTCCTACGCCTCCTATGGATTGATAAACCTTAGGTCATCCACTTGAGGGAAATTTGCTACTGTCCTACAAACCTGTGCACTTGCAGGCCCAACAACGTCTACAAGAAGAAGGTTGTGTAGTAGACATCAAGCTCTTTTCTGGCGCCGTTGCCGGGGAGGCTAGGTAAAGGGTACTCACACTCCGTCAACTAAGCTCTTTTTTTGGCGCAGTGAGTGCTTGAAGGTATATGTTTAGATCTTGCAATTGAATCTTTTTGTTTCTTGTTTTAGCACTAGTTTAGTTTATAAAAGAAAACTACAAAAAAATGGAATTGAGTTTGTCTCATACGCTTCACCTTTTTAATATCTTTCGTGAGTATGATGGAAAGGAAAATTGTGCCAAAGTGTTAGAAGAAGAATGCATTAAAATGTTTGGCACTAAATCTTTGAACGATGAGCATGATTGCAATGTTGTTAGTATGAACTCCTTGAATATCCATAGTACTAATAATGATTGCACTAGTTATGATGAAAATGTCTCCTATAAGCATGTTGATTTTTGTGGAGTAGATTGGATTTGCATGGACACACCAAATAGAGAAAATAGATATTGCAAGAGGCATAAGTACTTAGAAACTAAATTGCTGCAAGAAAGGCTAGATGTTTGTGTTTAAGATTTAAATTATCTTGGCCGTACTTGTGGACTTTGCAATGAAAGTGGTCATTTAGCTATCCGATGCAAATTGTTTCATGATCTAATCGTGTCCAAAAATTGTGATGACTTGATTTCCCTTGCACATTATAATGAATTTAGTTTGCTTATGGGATATGAATAAATGAAACGTATAACCAACTATCTCCCAGATTTTGCCCGTTATAAACTTCTTGGTTTTGATGTAGAGGAAATTTATATGTATTGTGCGGTGAATTGCATTGAAAATCCTTATATTGCCAATTACATAAAGAAAACAAAACAAATAGAAGATGAAGAGAATAATAATGAAAGTTAAGAGACTTCCCAATATGCTCCTATTATTTCTTATGATGAATCAGGTAACGAGGAGGAGCCTTCTATTCAACCAATCTCATTAATAAGGAGCTCCAAAAAGAGGATTGAACCCACACATGATGTGGTGAAGAAGAAGAAAAGAAAAAGGAAGAGAGGTAAAAAGGTATCTCTCCCAAATAAAGTTGCTCCTATTATTGTTGTGCCTCATGAAAATGAATCAAAAATAATTGTGGAAGATGATGCACTTGATGATGATCTCGTTATGCCTATTGCTTGTTGTCATGATTATGATTGGGAAGATAATGATACTTCTTATGATCTTGAAAATCTTTTTGGTACTTACTTGGAATATGACAATTGCTATACTATTGGTGCTATCCATACTATTAATGATGAGAGTGATTATGCTTATGATATGAAAATGCCCAAGCTTGGGGAAGCTATGTTTAATAAGGATGACATATTTGAGAATATATTTGCTGCAATTAGTGTTTGTCCCAAGCTTGGGGATGCTATGTTTAATGAAGATGATATTTTTAGCACCCCAAGTTTTGATATGCAAAGTTGTTATGATGATAGCATGCCTCCTACCTATGATGATTATATTGATGAAAGTGGGTTCGAAAGAGTGTCAACTTTAGGAAGTAGTGATCCCACTATTTTGGAGGATGTTGAATCTTATTGTGATGAACATGAAAGTGGATTTGGAAGAGTGTCAACTTTATTTAGTGATGATTCCACTATTTCGGAAGAGGTCCCAATTGATTATGAGAACAAAGTTGCTATCTATGATAATTATTGTGATGACTTGTATTCTATTAAGAATAATGATAACCATGAAACTTGTCATCATGATTTTAGTTTTCAATTGGATTATGCCTCACATGATAATTATTTTGTTGAGTTTGCTCCCACTACTATTCATGAGAAGAATTTTGCTTATGTGGAGAGTAGTAAATTTTCTATGCTTGTAGATCATGAAAAGAATGTTTTAGGTTATGGTTATATTTTTGAATTCATTCATGATGCTACTAAAAACTATTATGAGAGAGGAACATATGCTTGTAGGAGTTGCAATTATGTCAAGTTTCCTCTCTATGTGCTTCAAGTTTTGAAGCTATGCTTGTTTTACCTTCCTTTGCTAGTTGATTATTGTTCCCATAAGTTGTTTGCTCATAAAATCCCTATGCATAGGAAGTGGTTTAGACTTAAATGTGGTAGTCATATTCTTCATGATGCTCTCTTTATGTTTCAATTCTTATCTTTTATGTGAGCATCATTGTCATCATCATGCCTAGCTAAAAGGCATTAAAGAAAAGCTCTTGTTGGGAGACAACCCAATATTTATCCTTACTGTTTTTGTGTGTCCACATGATTATGCTACTGTATTAATTATGTTTTATAGCTTTTGTTTCAATAAAGTGCCAAGTAGAACCTTTGGGAAGACTTGGGTGAAGTTTATATGATCTTGCTGTGAAAAACAGAAACTTTAGCGCTCACGAGAATAGCTGCCATGTTTTACTGGAGAGTGATTTTAGGTTGATTCTTTTTGAAGATGATTAGTAGACAAATTACTCAGGTACAACAATTTATTTAATAATTTTTGGGGTTCCATAAGTATACGTTTGATACAGATTACTAAAGACTCTTCTGTTTTTGACAGATTTTGTTTTCTATGTGTTGTTTGCTTATTTTGATGAATCTATGAGTAGTATCGGAGGGTATGAACCATAGAGAAGTTAGAATACAGTAGATGTTACACCAATATAAATTTAGAATGAGTTCATTACAGTACCTAAGTGGTGGTTTTATTTTCTTATACTAACGGAGCTTACGAGTTTTGTTTTGAGTTTTGTGTGGTTGAAGTTTTCAAGTTTTGGGTAAAGATTTGATGGACTATAGAATAAGGAGTGGCAAGAGCCTAAGCTTGGGGATGCCCAAGGCACCCCAAGGTAATATCCAAGGACAACCAAGAGCCTAAGCTTGGGGATGCCCCGGAAGGCATCCCCTCTTTCGTCTTCGTTCATCGGTAACTTTACTTGGAGCTATATTTTTATTCGCCACATGATATGTGTTTTGCTTGGAGCGTCATTTTCTTTTGTTAGTTTTTGTTTGCTGTTAGTTATATTAATGTTTTGCATCTTTAGGTTCAATAAAAAAGTCAAGGATAGCCTTTGCCATGCTTATTTTGCTAGTATACATGTTGCTGTTTGAAAACAGAAAGTTTACCGCTGTTGAAAAAATTCCCTAGAAAAGTCAGAGAATGGTATAACATTTAATCTTTTTGAATATTAAGCTATGATAAATTTATTACAGTGGGAATTTTAGTTCATAATTTTTGTAGTCAGGGAAGTATTGATACTCTTGCATTCTTTACAGACTGTACTGTTTTGGCAGATTGCTGTTATGGTTGCATTGTTTGCATATGTTTGCTTGTTTAATGATTCTATTTGAGGATAAGAGTATTAAATATACAGAGCATTTAGTATGCAATGTTGAATAATAATTTTAGTGATTTGTTATAGTAGAAAATGATAAGGTTTTGCATTGGTTTATATTAACCTATCTCACGAGTTCTTGTTGAGTTTGTTGTGAATGAAGCTTTTGATAAAAAGAGAAACCATGATATGAGAGGAATTAAGGAGACACAAAAGTTAAAGCTTGAGGATGCCCAGGGCAGCCCAAGATAATATTTCAAGAAGTCTCAAGCATCTAAGCTTGGGGATGCCCCGGTAGGCATCCCACCTTTCTTCTTCAACAACTATCGGTTAGTATCGGTTGAGCCTAAGTTTTTGCTTCTTCACATGAGTTGTGCTATCCTTGCAATGTAGTTTTCTTTAGCTTTGCTTGCTATTTGAATAAGATACCAAGATCTGAAATTCTTTAATGAGAGAGAGCCACACACAAATTGGAATTTGCTAGAATACTCTATGTGCTTCACTTATATCTTTTGAGCATGATAATTTTTGCTCTAGTGCTTCACTTAGATCTTTTAGAGCACGGTGGTAGATTTGTTTTAAACAAACTATTGATCTCTCATGCTTCACTTAGATTATTTTGAGAGTCGTTAATAGCATGGTAAATTGCTTAATATTAATATACTTGGTATTCAAGATATGTGAAACTTTCTTTTGAGTGCGTTGAATACTAAGATAAGTTTGATGCTTGATAATTGTTTTGAGATATGGAGGTGATAATATCAAAGTGATGCTAGTTGGGTGATTATGAATTTAAAGAATGATTGTGTTGAAGTTTGTGATTCCTGTAGCATGCACGTATGGTGAACCGCTTTGTGATGAAGTCGGAGCATAATTTTATTTATTGATTGTCTTCCTTATGAGTGGCGGTCGGGGACGAGCGATGGTCTTTTCCTACCAATCTATCCCCCTAGGAGCATGCGCGTAGTGCTTTGGTTTTTGATGACTTCTAAATTTTTGCAACAAGTGCATGAGTTCTTTTGATTAATGTTGAGTCCATGTATTATACGCACTCTCATCCTTCCACCATTTCTAGCCTTTCTAATACCGCGCACCATATACCTTCCTCAAAACAGCCACCATACCTACCTATTATGGCATTTCCATAGCCATTCCAAGATATATTGCCATGCAACTTTCCACCGTTCCGTTCATATGACACACATTACTTTTGTCATATTGCTTTTGGCATGAACATGTAGTTGACATTGTATTTGTGGCAGAGCCACCGTTCATAATTCTTTCATACATGTCACTCTTGATTCATAGCATATCCCGGTACCCCACCGGAGGCATTCATATAGAGTCATATTTTGTTCTAAGTATTGAGTTGTAATTGTTGAGTTGTAAGAAAAACAAAAGTGTGATGATCATTATTATTAGAGTATTGTCCCAGTGAGGAAAGGATGATGGAGACTATGATTCCCCCATAAGTCGGGATGAGACTCCGGACGAAATAAAAAAAAATAAAAAAAAGAGAGTGGCCATAAAAAAAGAAAAGGCCCAAATAAAAAAAGAGAGAAAAAGAGAGAAGGGACAATGCTACTATCCTTTTACCACACTTGTGCTTCAAAGTAGCACCATGATCTTCATGATAGATAGTCTCATATGTTGTCACTTTCATATACTAGTGGGAATTTTTCATTATAGAACTTGGCTTGTATATTCCAATGATGGGCTTCCTCAAAAGTTCCCTAGGTCTTCGTGAGCAAGCAAGTTGGATGCACACCCACTTAGTTTCTTTTGTTGAGCTTTCATATACTTATAGCTCTAGTGCATCCGTTGCATGGCAATCCCTACTCACTCACATTGATATCTATTAATGGGAATCTCCATAGCCCGTTGATACGCCTAGTTGATGTGAGACTATCTTCTCCTTTTTGTATTCTCCACAACCACCATTCTATTCCACCTATAGTGCTATATCCATGGCTCACACTCATGTATTGCGTGAAAGTTGAAAGAGTTTGAGATTACTAAAGTATGAAACAATTGCTTGGCTTGTCATCGGGGTTGTGCATGATTAAATACTTTGTGTGATGAAGATGGAGCATAGCTAGACTATATGATTTTGTAGGGATAACTTTCTTTGGCCATGTTATTTTGAGAAGACATGATTGCTTTGATTAGTATGCTTGAAGTATTATTACTTTTATGTCAATATGAACTTTTGTCTTGAATCTTTCGGATCTGAATATTCATGCTACAATTAAGAAGATTTACATTGAAATTATGCCAAAGTATCACTCCGCATAAAAAATTCTTTTTTTTTATCATTTACCTACTCGAGGACGAGCAAGAATTAAGCTTGGGGATGCTTGATACGTCTCCAACGTATCTATAATTTTTGATTGCTCCGTGCTATATTATCTACTATTTTAGGCAATATTGGGCTTTATTATCCACTTCTATATTATTTTTGGGACTAACCTATTAACCGGAGGCCCAGCCCAGATTTGTTGTTTTATGCCTATTTCAGTGTTTCGAGGAAAAGGAATATCAGACGGAATTAAAACGGAACGAAATCAACTAGAGAAGTTATTTTTGGAAGGAAAGCAACCTGATAGACTTGGAGTGCACGTCAGGGGAGTCCCGGGCTGCCCACGAGGGTGGGGGGCGGGCCCACCCCCTAGGGCGCGCACCCTGCCTCGTGAGCACCCCGGAGGTCCACGACGTACCCCTTGCACCCATATATACCTACGTACCCTAAAACTTCCAGAACAGAAGATAGATTGGGAGTTCCGCCGCCGCAAGCCTCTGTAGCCACCAAAAACCTGTCGAGAGCCCTTCCCGGCACCCTGCCAGAGGGGGGATCCCAACACCGGTGGCCATCTTCATCATCTCGGCTCTATCTATGACGAGGAGGGAGTAGTTCACCCTCGGGGCTGAGGGTATGTACCAGTAGCTATGTGTTTGATCTCTCTCTCTCGTGTTCTCTCTCATGTTCCCTCTATGGCACGATCTTGATGTATCCCGAGCTTTGCTATTGTAGTTGGATCTTATGATGTTTCTCCCCCTCTACTCTCTTGTGATGAATTGAGTTTCCCCTTTGAAGTTATCTTATCGGATTGAGTCTTTTATGAGAACACTTGATGTATGTCTTGGTGATCAACTTGCGGGTTTCGTGACATTGGGAACCTATGCATAGGGGTTGACACACATTCTTGACTCTCCGGTAGTAGCTTTGGGGCACTCTTTGAAGTACTTTTATGTTGGTTGGATGAATCTGAGATTGTGTGACGCATATCGCATAATCATGCCCACGGATACTTGAGGTGACAATGGAGTATCTAGGTGACATTAGGGTTTTGGTTGATTTGTATCTTAAGGTGTTATTCTAGTACGAACTCTTTTATAGATCAATCCGAAAGAATAACTTTGAGGTGGTTTCGTGCCCTACCATAATCTCTACGTTTGTTCTCCGCTATTAGTGGCTTTGGAGTGACTCTTTGTTGCATGTCGAGGGCTTGTTATATGATCTATCTATGTTATTATTGTTGAGAGAACTTGCACTAGTGAAAGTATGAACCCTAGGCCTTGTTTCCTATCATTGCAATACCGTTTATGCTCACTTTTATCGCTCGCTACCTTGCTATTTTTATTATTTCAGATTACAAATACCTTTATCTACCATCTATTTTGCACTTGTATCTTCATCTCTTCGCCGAACTAGTGCACCTATACAATTTACCATTGTATTGGGTGTGTTGGGGACACAAGAGACTCTTTGTTATTTGGTTGCAGGGTTGCTTGAGAGAGACCATCTTCGTCCTACGCCTCCTACGGATTGATAAACCTTAGGTCATCCACTTGAGGAAAATTTGCTACTGTCCTACAAACCTGTGCACTTGCAGGCCCAACAACGTCTAGTAGAAGAAGGTTGTGTAGTAGACATCAGGACATAATCCTGAGATATACTTGATAAACATGATTAGTCCCTAACATACATGTTGTCATCAACATCAAAATATGATTAAGGGCATGATTGCACTTTCAATCTCCCCCTTTTTGGTAGTTGATGACAACATATATGCACACACATAAAAAATAGTAATCGAAAGGATTTGTTGTGGAGCTCAATAATCAAGAGTAAGCAAGGAAGAATAAGCAAGGAACGAGCTCCCCCTCAATATGATACCATAGAGACTAAACATGAAGAGGGCTCCCCCTCAAAATGATACCAATGCAACTAAATCTCATACACAAGATACTCAAGAAGTAAGCTCAATATAGACTTATAACTCATAGCATAAAACATAAGTTTCGACAATCTCATACATAAGTTCGATACAAGCTAATCCACAATCATAGCAATGAGTTTGATTACATGCATAGAGCTTACTCCCCCTTGGCATCAAATATCCAAAAATTAAGAAAACAAGGGGGAAACATAACAACATCAGAGATCATCCTCATCATCATCATCATGAGCACCACTGCCACCCGCCTCGTCGAAGAAATCAGCCCACTCAGGACCCGAGGGGAAACCAAAATCAGAAGGAGGCTCGTCAGGAAGGCATTCATCATCACTCACATCATACACTCCGGAGTCTCTCAAACGAGCCTTCAGAGCATTCTTGGAAGTGACCATGCAAGTGACAACATCGTGATGTTGGGAGCAATGAAAGGTGAACATCTTCATCATTGCAGAGTGAGCCTTCCCAAGAAAGCGAGCAATGCGCCCAAAGGGTGCAGAACTGGAAGGAGAACGGGTAGTATGAGATGGAACACTAGCTGCGGTGCAACGAGCAGGAGCATTAGGAGGAGGAACATAATCGCCCGCCATGTGAGCTGGAATGACCCATCGCTCATGCACATGAGTGCGGACAATGGGAAAAGAAGCGACACTCTCGATAAAAGCCTGAAGGAAGGGGGCATGAGGAAAGGCCCGCTTGTGCTGAAGGCTAGCGAGGCGGATCTCATGCCATAGAAAGTGTGG
This sequence comes from Triticum aestivum, assembly GCF_018294505.1. Taxonomy (NCBI): domain Eukaryota; kingdom Viridiplantae; phylum Streptophyta; class Magnoliopsida; order Poales; family Poaceae; genus Triticum; species Triticum aestivum. Next base: position 157,365,361 of record NC_057795.1, on the reverse strand, counting down.
AACATTTATCTTCCCTTTTGGGGATGAAAAGAGGCGATGCATGAGATCAATTCAATAGCTATTGCACGAGCCTTTGTCACCCATCTTGAGATAGATGGTGCGGATGACACACTGATGGATGATGTAAAAAGGGGAGCGCCAAATGGAGACTTGGTTCAGACCTTTTTGTTTCTCTATGTTAGTCAAAGTGGGTATCGGTTTGATAAGATCCGCACAGACCTCAATGCCCTTGGGCCTATGGTTGTGGTCATCCTTGTGGATTTTGAACCCGGTGTCAGGAAACCCAAGGGCACTAACAAATTGGGCATAAGATGCTATGAGCATAGCGTCGGAGGTCATCCAAGTAACAGTGTTATTAGGATGAAAACAACATGTGGCACAGAATTGATGAATGGCAGCTTGGTTAAAGTCATGTTGAAATGCAAATGGAGCAGCGAGATTAGATGACTCAATGAGCTCAATAGCCCCCGGATATTTTTCAGGATGAGTGTGAATATGCTCTAGGTCAATGCAGACATGGAGAGGCAAGCCTTTAGGAATGACAATAGTGGTAAAGATGTCGGCTTGAACATTAGTGCGAAAACGACTATCCTGAGAATCCCTAACAACAGTAAACTGATCAACATTCGACACAACATAAGATAAGATCCGACGAGAACCTCGTTGAACCGCTTAACATGGCGGCCGAGTGGTAAAGGGGGCTCAAGGGAGATATGAAGAGCATCACCGTGGGGTTACACCGAAGGAGGAGGAGGCTGGAAAGTGGGACAACGAGTTCCCGGCTTGGGTGCAGAAACGCGAACACCAACAAACGGGGACGGTTCCAGCTCCTCAAGTTCATCCTCAAAGTCGATCCCTCCGAGGAGGAGTTGCTGGACGAGCTGTGAGGACGAGCGGCACGCTTCTGAGGATGAGCCCGCTCCTGTGAGTCATCGGAGCCACCACGATGATACCAACGAGCCGGCCCACCGGTGACTTGCTTGCGTGCGGTGTTCTTGGTCTTAGGCATCACGACCTAGGGGAGAAGGAAGACACAAATCAACACCCCACCATAGATCGAGGAATCGATGCATGAGGGAGAGAAGATAGGGCCTACCTTGGAGTAAGGAACACAGAGGAAGCCGGCGACCGGAGCGGATCAGGTACGGCCACGAAAGCTTGAGCGGAGACAGAGACAAACAGAGTAAACCACGGCGAGGGGCGTGGCCATGTCGCGGAACCCGAGCAGAGAGCGGCCCCGGCGAGGGGCATGACGGTGTGTGGCCGCGGCAAGGAGCTGCGGGACAGGAGCGGCGGCGGTGGGGAGCAGAGGACAAGAGCGGCGGCGGTGGTGGGCAAGTGGATTAGGGTAACTGACCCGAAAATCTACCCCACGCTATATATAGGAGCCTGTGAAAACGACCGGACGACCGGATCATACGGACGACCGATGTCAAATAAAGGTCCGGATGACCGGACATGCATGGACGACCGGCGCCTGGCCCAGGAAAAAGAAGTATAACAGAGAGGTTTTTACGGACGACCGTGAGACTTCGGACGTCCGGCGCCTGGGCCAGGGATGGAGACCAGAGAGGATTTTACGGACGTACGGATAGGACGGACGACCGGGCAGAGTTCAACAGAGAAGATTTTACGGACGTTCGGAGGTCTACGAACATCCGGGGTTTGAGAAACGCTCGGACGTCCGGTAAGCCACGGACGTCCGGCGCCAGAATTTGAGAGAGGACTAGGTGCAATTGTATGAGCTACTGATCATGATGAGGAGATGATGTATATCGTTCATAGTAAGAATTTCTTATTAAGTAACTAGTACCCTATCCCAATCAATAATAACCATATATCACTCCAATATTGTTCTAATGATACGAGTGGTGGCTACTGCCACCATGTATGAGTATACGTGACATGACACGGAAAGATTTGAACTTTGAGTGCATAATCACTACTCCATCATGGAAAGCACCATAGTTAGATGTTATGGTAGCTTTGAGAGTGTTTGTTCGGTTTATGCATTTCATAGGATGAGGATACTCATGAGTTGAGTGTCTCCCCCTACATATATGCCTACATCAAGACAAGACATTAATTTTATGCATGAATGGGTACTAGATTTCACATAATATTGTCAAGCTCCAAGATACCAAGTTCACGCCTAAGTCGACAAAACCTTGCTTGGTGAAAATATCCGCCAGTTGCAAATCTGTACCAATGTGATCAATGTGAATGTCACCCTTCTCAACATGATCTCTCAAGAAGTGATACCTAATATCAATGTGCTTGGTGCGGAGATGATCCTTGGGGTTCTCAGCAATGTTGATGGCACTTTCATTATCACATAGAAGAGGCACATGTCTATAGGTGATACCGTAATCCTTCAAAGTTTGCCTCATCCATAATAACTGAGTTGCAAAACTGGCGGTAGCAATGTATTTAGCTTCTGCGGTAGAGAGGCCAATACAATTTTGTTTCTTCGAGGACCAACTTACCAAGGAGCGTCCAAGAAACTGACATGCACCGGATGTGGACTTACGATCCACTTTGTCTCTAGCCCAATCCGCATCCCTGTACCCAATGAGATCAAACTTAACATCCTTGGGGTACCATAGACCCAACTTTGGGGTGTGAACAAGGTATCTAAGAATATTCTTAACCGCCTTATGATGACTTTCCCTAGGGGAAGCTTTAAATCTAGCACACATGCATACACTAAACATAATGTATGGTCTAGATGCACAAAGATAAAGCAATGAACCAATCATAGAGCGGTATTTAGATGGGTCGAAGGGGATACCGTTTGTGTCTTCAGTGAGTGTTGTTTTGGTTGGCATGGGTGTCTTGCATGGACTAGCATCAGACATACCAAACTTCTCTAGGTTATCCTTGAGGTATTTTGCTTGAGACAAGAAAATTCCTTCTTGAAATTGTTGAATTTGAAATCCGAGGAAGAACTTCAAATCCGCATTGAGTGACATTTCAAAATTCTTGGTCATTGAAGCCGCAAACTTCTTGCACAAATGAATGTTAGGAGAACCAAAAATGATATCATCTACATATATTTGGCATAAGATCAATTCACCCTTATCCCTCTTAGTAAAAAGAGTGGGATCGATCACCCCTCTCACAAAACCATCATCGAGTAGAAACTTCTTCAAATGATCATACCAAGCACGAGGTGTTTGTTTGAGGCCATACAAAGCCTTATGAAGTTTGTACACATAGTCTTTGTGATCGGGATCAACGAACCCAGGTGGTTGTGACACATATACTTCTTCTTGTAGAGGACCATTAAGGAAAGCACTCTTCACATCCATTTCATGTAATGTAAAGCCATTGAAAGCGGCATAAGCAAGTAAGATGCGAATGAATTCAAGACGGGCAACGGGGGCAAAGGTCTCACCAAAGTCCAAACCTTCAACTCGTGAGTACCCTTGCGCCACTAACCTTGCCTTGTTGCGGATGATTACACCATTCTCATCTTGTTTGTTCTTGAAAATCCATTTTGTTCCAATGACATTGTGCTCGGTAGGTGGCCTCTTGACTAATGACCACACTTGGTTGCATTCAAAACTGCTCAACTCTTCTTGCATAGCAACGAGCCAATCGTTGTCCATCAATGCATCTTGTACCTTGAGGGGCTCAACACTAGACACAAACGAGAAGTGAGCACAAAAGTTTGTCAAATGTTTACGAGTGACTCTACCTTCCAATATGCCGGTGAGAATTTTGTCAACATCAACACAACCGGCCACTCGAGGCATGATGGAGGTAAGGGTTTCACGAGGTTCAACTTCATGTCCATCATCCATGTCCTCAACATATGGATCATTAATGTGTGGAGGAAGATCTTCTTGTTCATATTGCATTTGTTGAGGTTCATCATCAATGATTGGACTTTCTTGTTCTTGTCCTTGATGATGATCTTGTTCTTGAAGATTATCATGAAGAGAAAACTTGATCATCTTCTTCTACTTGGGCTAAGGGCATCAGTTGAGCAATAGGAACTTGTGAAGGTATGGGTGTTGAAGTAGTTTGATGATGTGTGAGACTTCCATCTTCTTCTTCATCATCATGAGGTTCTTGTTCCATAGGAAGAAGTGCACCAACACCCATGGTCAAAATATCTTGAGAGGAATCTTCATCACCTGCATCACTTAGATCAACTTGCTCCCCATGGGAGCCATTAAATTCATCAAACACCACGTCACAAGTTTCTACAACACATCCATTTGATTTGTTGTAGACTCTATAGGCGTGAGAGTTTGATCCATAGCCAACAAATAGGCCCTCAATCGTTTTGGATTGAAATTTTCCTAACCATTCTCTTTTGTTGAGGATGAAACATTTGCACCCAAATACACGAAAGTACTTGACATTTGGCTTGTTCCCAGTTAGAAGCTCATATGGAGTCCTTTCCAATATAGTGCGGAGGAAAAGTCAGTTATGCATGCACTACTGATACATCTCCGTCGTATCTACTTTTCCAAACACTTTTTCCCTTGTTTTGGACTCTAACTTATATGATTTGAATGGAACTAACCTGGACTGACGCTGTTTTTAGTAGAATTGCCATGATGTTGTTTTATGTGCAGAAAATAAAAGTTCTCGGAATGACCTGAAACTCCACGGAATATCTTAGAATAAATAATAAATAATCCTCGCCAAAGATGAAGACCAGGGGGCCCACACCCTATCCACGAGGGTGGGGGGCGCCCCCCCTAGGGCATGCCCCCCTACCTCGTGGGCCCCTTGGTGGCCCTCCGACGCCAACTCCAACTCCATATATTGGCTTTCGGGGAGAAAAAATTAGAGAGAAGAAATCATCACGTTTTACGATACGGAGCCGCCGCCAAGCCCTAATCTCTCTCGGGAGGGCTGATCTGGAGTCCGTTCGAGGCTCCGGAGAGGGGGATTTGTCATTGTCGTCATCATCAACCATCCTCCATTACCAATTTCATGATGGTCACCGCCGTGCGTGAGTAATTCCATCGTAGGCTTGCTGGACGGTGATGGGTTGGATGAGATTTATCATGTAATCAAGTTAGTTTTGTTAGGGTTTGATCCCTAGTATCCACTATGTTCTGAGATTGATGTTGCTATGACTTTGCTATGCTTAATGCTTGTCACTAGGGCCCGAGTGCCATGATTTCAGATCTGAACCTATTATGTTTTCATGAATATATGTGTGTTCTTGATCCTATCTTGCAAGTCTATAGTCACCTACTATGTGTTATGATCCGGCAACCCCGAAGTGACAATAATCTGAAGCACTCCCGGTGATGACCATAGTTTGAGGAGTTCATGTATTCACCATGTGCTAATGCTTTGTTCCAGTTCTATATTAAAAGGAGGCCTTAATATCCCTTAGTTTCCAATAGGACCCCGCTGCCACGGGAGGGTAGGACAAAAGATGTCATGCAAGTTCTTTTCCATAAGCAGGTATGACTATATTCGGAATACATGCCTACATTACATTGATGAACTGGAGCTAGTTCTATGTCACCCTATGTTATGACTGTTACATAACAAACCACATCCGGCATAATTATCCATCACTGATCCGGTGCCTACGAGTTTTCCATATACTGGTTTTCGCTTATTTACTTTTCCGTTGCTACTGTTACAATCACTACAAAATACCAAAACATTACTTTTGTTGTCTTTACTTTTGTTACCGTTACCACCACTATCATATTACTTTGCTACTAAACACTTTGCTGCAGATACTAAGTTTCCAGGTGTGGTTGAATTGACAACTCAGTTGCTAATATTTGAGAATATTCTTTGGCTCCCCTTGTGTCGAATCAATAAATTTGGGTTGAATACTCTACCCTCGAAAACTGTTGCGATCCCCTATACTTGTGGGTTATCAACTACACACACGATCTTTCTCAAAAGAGACATTGGTTAGTCCAAGGATGTGATTCCCTTTTAAGAGATCTTGAAAATTTCTCATGCCGACATGGGCTAGCCGGCGATGCCATAGCCACCCCTTGTCGGCCTTGGCCATTAGACAAGTTGCATGGAATGTGCTCTCTTTCGAGAAATCAACCGTGTAAAGGTTGCCATCCAACTCTCCAACAAAGGCCACTTCAAGAGTATCTCTCTTAAAGGCTTTCACATCCGTTAGTCCAAAGAGTGTATCATAACCAACAGATGCCAATTGGCGAACAGAAAGTAAATGGTATTTAAGGGATTGGACAAGCATGACATTTGCAAGAGACATGTCATTTGTGATAGCCACCTTGCCCAACCCGAGTACCTGTCCTTTTGAACCTCCACCAAACATAATGCTCATGAAAGGTTGAATAGCTTCCATGAAATCGTAGAGCAATTTGCTATCTCCGGTCATGTGATTTGTACATCCACTATCAATCACCCATTTCACTCCAACGGAGAAGTCAACCTACACACAATTAAGACTTGGTTAGAGGCACCCATTTTGCAATGGGACCTCTCAAGTTAGTCACAAGGGTCTTAGGGACCCAAATAGCATAGAACCAGAATGCATTTCGAGGACCAACAAATTTTGCATAAACTTCTCCATCCTTGGTCTTACGAAGTACATAGGATGGATGCATGAACTCTTTAGGCTTGTTGAGAGTGGGCATGCCCCATGTGGCCTTCCCACTCACAACCTTACCTTTCTCCTTGTGCCCTTCTGGTACAAATGTTTCCTTTAGAGGGGTTGTGCACTTTTGAGAGGACGTCTTCTTCTTGCTTGTGCTTGGGTCAAACCCAAGTGTCTCTTTGGCAAACACCTCATTGTGTTGACTCAATATCTCATCAAGATTCTTTTTCCCTTGAGCACATGTCATGAGACCTTTCTCGATTTGAGCCTTGAGAAAGCGATTTTCCTCAAGAATAGATGTTAGATCACTACTAGATTAGTAGTACAAGCATCAACAATGATAATAGGAGAAGAATAAGCCTTGGCTAGAGTTTCAAGATAAGTAAGTTTGAGTGTTTCAAAAATCTTTGTAAGAATGGTGAGCTCTCCTTTCTTAGTCTTGAGAGACACGGATAGAAGCTCACAATCCTTAGAGAGAGAAGCATGAGACTTCACAAGCTTACTTTTATCATTCATCAACTCTTCGCACGAGTCAATAGCCTTTTTCAAGGAGGCAAGATCATTAGTATGAACATCAATATTTGCACCAATTTTTAAGCATAGTTCATCATTTCGTGCTTCCTCATATTGGACTTACCGCTCAAGGATTTCACATTTTTCCTTTTCCTCGGTGACGAGGGTTTCGAGTTCCTTAATGGTGATGGTGTGCTTACTCACCATCTCCATAAGCATGCGAAACATAGTGAGCTTCTTTCCTTTGAGGGAGCACATGAACTTATTAAGTTTAGCAAGCATAGGATCATCTAGATCATCATCCTCATAGCTATGCTCCGCATCAAGATACTCATCACTAGGAGTAGAAGGAGTGAAAATAGGAGGATTTGATCGTGGAGTTACCTTGACCTTGTCAAGAGAGCTTTGGTCCTCTCCATCTTCTACCACGGCCTTTGCCATTAGACACTTGTGAGCGTTGCCCTTGTAATCCTTCATGTACTTGTAGGTGACCACATCACCACTCTTGTTTACTAACCTCAAAGTGTTTTGAGAGTCTTGAGCAACTCCAGCAACACCACTAACATCATCCGGATCGGATTCTTCTTGAGCAACCATTGTTTTCCCATCTCTCTTCTTGAGCTTGGAGTTCAAAGGATTTGGCAACTTCTTCTTAGGAAGGGTCTTGGGAAACCTTGGTTTATCTTCTCTCTTCTCATAAGGGCACTCATTTGAGTGGTTGGTTTCCTCACAGTTGTAGCATTTTCTTACTTTCTTCTTTTGAAATCTTCCCTTGAATTTTCCCGTGCTAAAATTCTTGACAAAGAGAGCCATGTCTTCATATGAAGGACCCTCATCGGATTCAATCTCATAACCATCTTCATCATCATATTCTTCTTCTTCTTCTTCACTTTGCTCATCTTCACATACAAACTTGGCCTTCAATGCAAGATTGATCTTTGATGATGGGGTACCATGCATGGCAAGATGTTTTGTGGCATTAGCCTTTGACTCTTCAAATAGTTGGAAGGTGGATATGATGTCATCTGTAGTCATTTCCTTGAAGGTATTGTGTTGTATTATGTCCCACACCATTTGATGGTGATATGGAGCAAGAGCATGAAGCAACTTATCCACAAGGAATCGCTTAGTCATGTTGAATCCATCTTGTGTCTTGTCACACTCACATGACTCAATGTCGGCAGTGAGTGTCATGAGATGCTCATGGAGTTGATTGGGGGTTTCACCTTTCTCCATACAATTTTTTTGCAATTGCCCCTTGGCAATTTCATATTGAGAACTCCGGAGGGTAGAGGTGCCAGTCTTGGATCTTATAACACTTTCCCATAGTTCCTTGGCACTTGTGATGTGTATGAACGGTCTCCTTTGCTTTTCATCCATACCTCTCCTTATACACATGATTGTAGTGTCATTGAGATTCTTGTCATAAATTTCTCTTGGTGTAGGGTTCTTTGGATCAACCACATGATAGCCATACTCCAAGATCTCCAGCATCTCATCATTTCCATGTCGAAGATGATCCTGCATAGCAACTCTCCACAAAGCAAAATCGGAAGTGGCACTAAGTAAAGGAGGTTTGCCTTGAGGATTATATCTTGGTTTCTCAACCTGAGGTCTTGCATAAAGCCAAGGAACACTGGTGTCTTCATTGCTAGGAGGTTGTTGACCAAGTGACGGAGTAGGCACGATTGGCCTCGAAGTCGCACCACCCAAGAGTGGTGCAAGCACCATGGACAACATGGCTAATCTTAGTTGGACCAAGGCCTCAAGAGAAGCCTCATGCTCCTCTTTTTGCTTAGAAAGGGCCCGTTCCAGATCCTCAGATGTAAAGGACTTGACTTCAGAAGAAGCCTCACCTTTATCCTTCGGATCTGCATCCAGGGGAGTCCCATCCGGGTTCATCTCGCTCTAGGGCGGTTAAGCCACGAGAATAGAGCATGAGGCTCTGATACCAATTGAAAGGATCGATATGGACCTAGAGGGGGGGGGTGAATAGGTACAATTACAAATTTTAATTATTCCTTAGCAATTTTAGGCAATGATGCGGAATATGAAGGTGAGCCTAACAATTGCAAGTGAGTACTAAGTACTAAGCAAGTAACACAAGCACACAAGTAAGCAACCTCAATATGATGTAAGTAAGTGCAAAGAGACAAGTAACCACAAGTAGAGAGTTAGGGTTAGGAATAAACGCAACTCCGGGAGGCGAGTATGTATGCCGATGTTCACTTCCTTGGAGGGAAGCTAGTCACCGTTAGAGAGGTGGATGTTACCACGAAGGCACACCAACGCCACGAAGGCTCACCCTATTCTCCCTTTGAGACAACATCATGGAGGCGTTTCCCAACCACTAATGGTAGACCTTGGGGTGATCTCCAAACCCTTACAAACTTTCCGGGGGTAATCACAATGGTTGATTCCTCTCCGAAAGACTCCTACCGCCTAGGAGTCTCCAACCTCCAAGAGTAATAAGAACGTTGGGGAAAAGCTTAAGACTTGCTAAAATCACAAATTCCTTTGGTGCAAAGAAAGAGAAGGAGTGGATCTATCACTTGATCAGAGAACTTCTCTCAAAGACTCCTAAATCACTTGGGGATCTAGGATTTAATGTAGGTGATTGAGAGAGAGAGAGTGAAGAGTGTTCTTGGCAAGTTCAAAGTGAATGGTCAACCATATCCCGTGGAGGGGAGAGGTATATATATAGTGGGTATGTAAAAGTGACGGTTTGGGGACACTTTAATGCACAGGACAGGTCGGACGCCCGGACCACACCGGACGTCCGGTGGCACAAATGAGTCCGGACGTCCGAAACTTATCGGTCGTCCGGCCACTAGAAATATATAAGCCACGGATCGGTGCACAGGATACGGACGTCCGAGACGTGCCGGACGTCCGGAGCCCGGAAGACCGGAGAACCCCAGGAATCCGTAAATACGGTTATGTGGTGAAAGTGTCGGACGTCCGGAGGTCGGACATACGAAGAGTTCCGAAAATCCGTAAATATCATTCTGTAAAGGAACACCGGATGACCGGAGGGAGCCAGACGTCCGGACAACTGAGAGAGATCGGACGTCCATAGAGTACCGGACGTCCGGAGAGAAAGAATAGGAGTTGTGGGTTTTGAGCAAGTCTTTAACTAGATCCAACGATCCCCTCTTAATAGTGCGGGATCCCTATACTCAAGAACAAACCGTGAATGAAGTCAATGTCTTGTATCTCCATTCTTGAGTTATATGCATATCATCCCAGTCATGATCCACACACATGGTCTTTGGGACATAATCCTGAGATATACTTGATAAACATGATTAGTCCCTGACATACATGTTGTCATCAACATCAAAATATGATTAAGGGCATGATTGCACTTTCAGTTGCTACTCAAGCTGAGCAAGTACTTAAGGCTCAAGATGATTTGCTTGATGAATTAAATAATAAATATGACTTCGCTATTAGAGTGGCTACTAGAATTGGTAGAATGACTCAGGAACCTTTGTATCCTGAAGGCCACCCTAAGAGAATCGATCAATATTCTCAGAGAAATAATTTAGAAGCACCTAGTTCTTCCAAAAAGAAGAAAAAGAAAGACGATAGGACTTTGCATGCTTCTAGTGAACCTGTTGTAGACACACCTGAGAATCCCAATGATATTTCTGTTTCTGATGCTCAAACACAATCAGGTGATGAACATGAACCTAGTGATAATGTTAATGATAATGTTCATGTTGATGCTCAAACTAGCAAAAACAATGATGTAGGGATTGAACCTGCTGTTGATCTTGATAACCCACAATCAAAGAATCAACGTTATGATAAGAGAGATTTTGTTGCTAGGAAGCATGGTAAAGAAAGAGAACCATGGGTTCAGAAACCCATGCCCTTTCCTCCTAAACCATCCAAGACCAAGGATGATGAGGATTTTGAGCACTTTGCTGAAATGATTAGACCTATCTTCTTACGTATGCGCTTAACTGATATGCTTAAAGTAAATCCTTATGCTAAGTATATGAAGGATATCATTACAAATAAAAGAAAGATACCGGAAGCTGAAATTTCCACCATGCTTGCTAATTATACTTTTAAGGGTGGAATACCAAAGAAACTTGGAGATCCAGGGGTACCAACCATACCATGCTCCATTAAAAGAAATTATGTTAAAACTGCTTTATGTGATCTTGGAGCCGGTGTTAGTGTTATGCCTCTCTCTTTATATCGTAGACTTGAATTGAATAAGTTGACACCTACTGAAATATCTTTGCAAATGGCCGATAAATCAACTGCTATACCTGTCGGTATTTGTGAGGATGTGCCTGTTGTGGTTACAAATGTCACTATCTTAACGGACTTTGTTATTCTTGATATTCCCGAGGACGATAGTATGTCGATTATCCTTGGTAGACCTTTTTTGAATACTGCAGGGGCTGTTATTGATTGCAACAAAGGCAATGTCACTTTTCATGTTAATGGTAATGAGCATACGGTACACTTTCCAAGGAAACAACCTCAAGTTCATAGCATCAATTATATTGGAAAAAGTCCAACTATCATTATTGGAGGTTTTAAATTTCTTCTTCCTACTGTCAAGAAAAAGTATGATATTCTTATTATTGGGGATGTTCATATCCCCGTTGAGGTAACTTAGTGTTATTCGAAATTTCTCCGGTTCCGTGTTATTTGGAATGAGTTTGTTAACAAGACTTGATCAACCTTGTTAGTCGATTCATTTTGATGATCATGAGATGGATGAAACTAGAAGGCACAACCTTATGTACCCTCTTTTTACTTTATGTTATTTAGATTAAATAAAGCAAAATAGTATTATCCGTCTGTTTTCTGAATTATCTGTGCAATAAAAAAATATCTCGAAAATAAAAGTGCTCCAAATGCCCTGCAAATTTAGTATGATTTTTTATGGAATATTTGAGGATTTTAGGCACTTAAAACACTGCAGGAGGGGCAAGCACCTAGCCACGAGGGTGGAGGGCGCGCCCACACCCCTGGGCGCGCCCCCCTATCTCATGGGCCCATGGTGGCCCCCCTCCACTTATTCCCGCACCCACACACTCCATCTTCTTCCCGAAAAAATCCCCATCCAGCTCAAGCACGAGTTCTAGCTCATTTTGCTGCGATTTTCGATCTCTTTGCTCAAAGCTCCATTCACAAAACTGCTTTGGGAGATTGTTGCTTGGTATGTGACTCCTCCATTGGTCCAATTAGTTTTTGTTCTAGTGCTTTATTCGTTGCAAACTTTTGCTGCATAGGTGACCATGTTCTTGATCTTGCATGTTAAATTTATGAGGTCCCAAGTAATTCTAATGCATGATATCGGCTCTAGGCACTTGTAGGAGTAGTTGCTACCAATCTTGTTTAGTTTTATTCAATTTTATTTTGAAGTTACTAAAATATCACAAATTTTTCAGAAAAGAAATATGTCTAGCAGAATGTATCAAGGTGGTTCTTCAATAAAGAAAGGACCTAGGCTTGCTATGCATGAGCAAGACGATGAATTACCGAGGGACACAGAAGTATGAGCTTGTGAGTAGCCATCAGACGATTTTATGGTCAAAGCAGGCTTTAAGGAGGAATTTGACGCATATGTGTGCAATGCCGATCTTGAGGACTTCTTACAAGATAAGTATCCCCAGTACTATCTATTGACTGATTCATTTGTGAGAAGGTTTAAATATAAATGTTCACATAATTCTTAGAGTGTCCTGTTCGATATTTATGATAAATCTTATACCATGGACTTAGAGGATTTTACAATTGCTTGCAAACTTCCGCAGTGGGGCAATGTTAATGATCCTCACAAATCTGAATTTAGAGACTTTCTTGCTAGTATTACCGTGGGAGAATCTAGGGATATAGCACAAGCTACCATAGGGAGCATTCATTTTCCTGCTGTACATTATTTTGCTCTCTTCATTGGTAGATGCATTAATGGTAAAGATGAAGCATGTCATATGTGTGTCCCTGACCTTTGCGTCCTCAAGAGCGCTGTGTTAGGTTATAAAGATTATAACTTGGGGGCAATAGTTGCACGTAGGTTGCATAATAATGGTAGGGCTGGAGATTTATTTGGAGGAATTTATGCGACCCGTGTGGCTAATTATCTTGGTATAGTCCCACGAGAGGGGGATATGGTGTTACCTCCTACTTATTTAGATTATGACGCTATGGTCAAACATCATTTTCTTAGGAGGAATGAACAATTCCTCCAGTATCGACTAATCTTTGACAAACATAGCTCTGTCCATGTTACTCTTCCTGCTCCTTTCCTTTTTGATTACCAGGCAAAAGGAAGATATGTTGTTACGAGGGAGGAAGCAGCTGAACACGAGGGGAGAGCGGAGGCGGCTCGCCAACAATGCTGCAGCTCAGGAGGCATTTGCTGCTACATCTCAATACGACCCTAGTTACAACTACGAATATCAGCCAGGCTACCCTTGGCCATAAACCAACTTAGGCCAAAAGCCTAAGCTTGGGGGAGTACGTATTTCTCACCGACTTTACATTCATGTTCACACACTATTCTAGTCGTCGGTGCTCATACTCTTTCATTGTATTATCCATGCTAGTTTAATTTTCTTTTTCTAGCCTTTTTCTTGTGTGTTTGATAAACCTTAAGAAAAACCAAAAAAATTTAGTTAGTTTAATTCCCATGCTTGTAGTAGAAATTAAAATGAAAACCCAAAAAGATTTCTCGTTCTTCTTTTACTTGTTGGGAGCTTTCCCGTGTAAATAGTTTTATTTTCTTTTCTTTCCTTTGGGGGTCGAGAGTAGAAGATCATATTGAAAATGTTTAGTGGCTCTCATATGCATGATTGTTTATTTAACTTAGAGCCCATATTACCTTGTCTTCTCTCTTGAGTTGAATGCTTGTAGATTCGAGCTTAGTCCAATGCACGTGCACTATTATTATTACACACATCGTTCGGTCGTGCAAGTGAAAGGCAATAATGACGATATATGATGGACTGATTGAGATGAGAAAAGCTGGTATGAACTCGACCTCTCTTGTTTTTGTAAATATGATGAGTTCATCATTCCTGATTCAGCTTATTATGAAGTAAACACATTTGCAATGACATTTAGAGATTATACTTACTTGTGCCATGCTTGATTAGCTATGAGTTATAATGGTTTACACTTGCATGCCAACATGCTATTAAAATGATTATGATGCGGTATGATGGGATGGTATCCTCCTTCGAATGAATTGAGTGACTCGACTTGGCACATGTTCATACATGTAGTTGAAACAAATCAACATAGCCTTCACGATATTTATGTTCATGGTAGATTATATCCTACTCATGCTTGTACTCGGTGTGAATTAATTTTAATGCATGTTCATGACTGTTGTCGCTCTCTCAGTTGGTCGCTTCCCAGTCTTTTGCTAGCCTTCACATGTACTAAGCGGGAATACTGCTTGTGCATCCAAACTCCTTAAACCCCAAAGTTATTCCATATGAGTCCACCATACCTTCCTATATGCGGTATCTACCTGCCGTTCCAAGTAAATTTGTATGTGCCAAACTCCAAACCTTCAAATGAAATTCTGTTTTGTATGCTCAAGCAACTCATGTTTCAACTAGGGCTGCCTATATCTTCCATGCTAGGTGGGTTATTCTCAATAGCAGTGGACTCCTCTCCTCATTCATGAGAAAGGGCCGGTAACCGGGATGCCCAGTCCCATGATCCAAAAAGATCAAAGCAAATCAATATAATTAAACAAAACTCCCCCAGGGCTGTTGTTAGTTGGAGGCACTCGTTGTTTCGAGCAAGCCATGGATTGATGCTTGTTGGTGGTGGGGGAGTATAAACTTTTACCATTCTGTTTGGGAACCGCCTATAATGCATGTAGTATGGAAGATACATCCATCTCATAGTTGTTGCGTTGACAGTGAAAGTATGTCGCTCAAAATGTTATTCCTCTGTATTTTAAAATCGAGCTCTGGCACCTCTACAAATCCTTGCTTCCCTCTGCGAAGGGCCTATCTATTTACTTTTATGTTGAGTCATCACCTTCTTATTGAAAAGCACCCGCTGGAGAGCACACTGTCATTTGCATTCATTACTATTGGTTTATATTGGGTATGACTTGACTGGATCTCTTTTACCATGAATTACAATGTTTAGCCAGTCCTTGATCTTTAAAGGTGCTCTGCATTTATGTTTTGCGGTCTCAGAAAGGGCTAGTGAGATACCATTTTGTTATATCATGTTATGATTGTTTTGGGAAAGTGTTGTCATCTGAGTTTTATTATTATCACTCGCTAGCTGATTATGCCATTGATATGAGTAATTGTGAGGCCTATGTGTTATTGTGAGTATGGCTAGTTCATAATACTTGCTGAAAACCTGAATGCTGGCTTTACATGTTTACAACGACAAGAGCAAATAGAGTTTATAAAAGTTTTCCTTTATCACTTTCAGTTTATCAACGGAATTGCTTGAGGACAAGCAAAGGTTTAAGCTTGGGGGAGTTGATACTTCTCCAACGTATCTACTTTTCCAAACACTTTTGCCCTTGTTTTGGACTCTAACTTGCATGATTTAAATGAAACTAACCCGGACTGACGCTGTTTTCAGTAGAACTGCCATGATGTTGTTTTATGTGTAGAAAACAAAAGTTCTCGGAATGACCTGAAAATCCACGGAGATAAGTTTTGGAAAATATAAAAAATACTGGCGAAAGAATCAAGACCAAGGGGCCCACAACCTGTCCACGAGGGTGGGGGCGCGCCCTCCCACCTGGGCGCCCCCCTATCTCGTGGGCCCCCTGACGCTCCACCGACCTCAACTCCAACTCCATATATTCCGTTTCACGGAGAAAAAAAATCAAAGAGAAAGTTTCATCGCGTTTTACGATACGGAGCCGCCGCCAAGCCCTAATCTCTCTCGGGAGGGCTGATCTGGAGTCCGTTCGGGGCTCCGGAGAGGGGGATTCATCGCCGTCGTCATCATCAACCATCCTCCATCACCAATTTCATGATGCTCACCGCCGTGCGTGAGTAATTCCATCGTAGGCTTGCTAGACGGTGATGGGTTGGATGAGATTTACCATGTAATCAAGTTAGTTTTGTTAGGGTTTGATCCCTAGTATCCACTATGTTCTGAGATTGATGTTGCTATGACTTTGCTATGCTCAATGCTTGTCACTAGGGCCCGAGTGCCATGATTTCAGATCTGAACCTATTATGTTTTCATGAATATATGTGTGTTCTTGATCCTATCTTGCAAGTCTATAGTCACCTATTATGTGTTATGATCCGAAAACCCCGAAGTGACAATAATCGGGATACTTCTCGGTGATGACCGTAGTTTGAGGAGTTCATGTATTCACTATGTGCTAATGCTGTGTTCCGGTTCTCTATTAAAAGGAGGCCTTAATATCCCTTAGTTTCCACTAGGAACCCGCTGCCACGGGAGGGTAGGACAAAAGATGTCATGTAAGTTCTTTTCCATAAGCACGTATGACTATATTCAGAATACATGCCTACATTACATTGATGAACTGGAGCTAGTTCTGTGTCACCCTATGTTTTAGCTATTACATGAGGAACCGCATCCGGCATAATTATCCATCACTGATCCAATGCCTACAAGCTTTTCACATCTTGTGTTTCGCTATTTACTTTTCCGTTGCTACTGTTACAACTACTACAAAAACTATTATCTTTACTTTTGCCACTGTTACCATTACTATCATATTACTTTGCTACTAAATACTTTGCTGCAGATACTAAGTTATCCAGGTGTGGTTGAATTGACAACTCAACTGCTAATACTCAATAATATTATTTGGCTCCCCTTGTGTCTAATCAATAAATTTGGGTTGAATACTCTACCGTCGAAAGCTGTTGCGATCCCCTACACTTGTGGGTTATCACTCCACACATCGACAGCTATCCAGCATGCATCTAGTGTATTAAGTTTGTGGAAAAACGAAGTAATGCAATAAGAACGATGACATGATCTAGACAAGATCTATTCATGTAGGAATAGACCCCATCTTTTTATCCTTAATGGCTATGATACATACGTGTCATGTCTCCTTCTGGCACTGAGAATAATCACCGCAAGATTGAACCCATCAAAAAGCACCTCTTCCCATTGCAAGAAAAATCAATCTAGTTGGCCAAACCAAACAAAAGTTTCATAGAAGAAATACAAGGCTATAAAGATCATGCATATAAGAGTTCAACAAAGACCCAAATAATATTCATGGATAGATCTTATCATAAACTCACAATTCATCAGATCCCAACAAACACACTGCAAAAAGTAATTACATCAAATAGATCTCCAAGAACATCGAGGAGAACACTGTATTGAGAATCAAAAAGAGAGAAGAAGCCATCTAGCTACTACCTACGGACCCGTAGGTCTGTGGTAAACTAATCACGCATCACCGGAGGAGCACCAATGAGGATGATGAACCCCTCCGTGATCGTTTCCCCCTCCGGCAAGGTGCCAGAATAGGGATCTAGATTGGATCTCATGGTTCTAGAACTTACGACGGCTGGAATTGTGTTTTGTCGACTCCCCTAGGGTTTCTGGAATAGTATTTATAGAGCTGAGAGGCGGTGGAGAAGCTTCTCGTGGGCTCCACAAGGCACCAGGGCGCGCCTAGGGCCTCTGGCGCGCCCTAGTATCTTGTGGGCCCCACAGGCCTCCTCTAGTACACCTCCTGGGCTCCCTGGGTCTCTTTTGGGCAGAAAAAATCTCCAAAAAGTTTCCCTGCATTTGGACTTCGTTTGATATGGATATTCTGCAAAGTAAAAAAAGCAAAAAACAACTGGCACTGGGCACTATGTCAATAGGTTAGGCCAAAAAATGATATAAAGTTGCTAGTAAATGAATATAAAACATCCAAGATTGATAATATAACAGCATGGAACAATACAAAATTATAGATACATTGGAGACGGATCACTAAGACATGGTACAATACTCTTTCCCTGGTTGTGTGCGTAGTCCCCAAGATATGATATATTACTT
Organism: Triticum aestivum; assembly: GCF_018294505.1. Classification (NCBI taxonomy): domain Eukaryota; kingdom Viridiplantae; phylum Streptophyta; class Magnoliopsida; order Poales; family Poaceae; genus Triticum; species Triticum aestivum. The sequence continues at coordinate 157,347,273 of NC_057795.1, read as the reverse complement.
CTATGAAAAATATTTTCCCGCTCATAAGAAACAAGCTGCCTTACAGAAAATATTTAACTTTGTGCAAATTAACGAAGATAATCTGCCTCAAGCTTGGGGGAGGCTTCTCCAATTACTTAATGCTTTGCCTGATCATCCTCTCAAGAAAAATGGAATACTTGATATCTTTTATAATGGACTAACTGATGCTTCTATGGATTACCTAGATAGTTGTGTTGGTCCCATTTTCAGGGAACGAACTGTTGAACAAGCTGAAGACCTATTGAATAATATATTGAGGAATGATAATGATTGGACACTTCCTGAACCACCACCTAAACCTACTCTGAAGAAGAGGGGTATTTTATTTCTAAGTCTTGAAGATATGCAAGAGGCAAAGAAATGTATGAAAGAAAAATGTATTAAAGTTGAAGATGTTAAGATTTACCACGTATCGAAGAAATACACGGTCTTGTCACACCACCATAGTTGGTAGAGGTAATTATCTTATAAAGTTTGATGAAGGTGATATTCCTTATAATAAATCTCCTAATCATGCTTGTATGAATTTGACAACTACATTATCAAGCAAGATCACTTCAATGCTTATGTTATGAAAACAGCGGAAACGTAATGCCTATATGATTGATCGCTTGAGTGACTTGTTGTTTAGAATTAGAAATGATGTTAAAGGTGTAGGAAAACATGCTTCTATGGTTCAAATCCAGTTATAACAAGTTGCTTAATCTCAAAGTGATTTTCTTAATGAAATGAATAGTAATATGAATGATCAGCTGTTAGAGTAATGACTAGAGGAGGTAGAATGACTCAGGAGCCACTTTATCATGAAGGTCACCCTAAAATAATAGAACAAGACTCTCAAATAATTAATGTTGACGCACCTAGTCCATCTAAAAAGAAAAAGAAAAAGAAAAAGAAAAAGAAAAAGAAATGATAGGACTTTGCATACTTCTAGTGAACCTGAAGTAGAAAAACCTTCTGAAGATACTAATGATGTTTCTATTTCTGATGCTGAAACACTAATAACCCACAAGTAGGAACACAACAATTTCTGAGGGTAGAATATTCAGCCCAAATTTATAGATTCGACACAAGGGGAGCCAAAGAATATTTGTAAGTATTAGCAGTTGAGTTGTCAATTCAACCGCACCCGGAGATTAAATATCTACAGCAAAGTGATCACTAACACAGCAATATGATAGTTTTGATAGCAGTGGTAACATGAAAGCACAAGTGCTCCCTGGGTGGTTTTGGTAATTAATGTCAACATATCTCTTGTTGGACTAACACTTTTAGCTAGTGTATTTCAGACAAGTTCAACAATGGAGTGGCATGGACTAAAGGATGTGGAACTACTTCAAGATGCTAAGGACAAAGGATTGGCTCAAGCTTCAAGCTCAAGACTCTACATTTTATATTTTAGTGATCCAAGATCACATTGAGTCTATAGGAAAAGCCAATACTATCAAGGAGGGATGAGGTGTTGCTTAATGGCTTGCTTGCTCAAAGTGCTCAGTGATATGCTCCAAAGACCTCAACTACTTTCTCACATCCACATATGTCCTACACCTAAAGTCAAACTCGGCCCCACCGATTCTTTCCATCCGGTGCCACCGAGTTCAGATGTCATAGCCTCTGCCACAAACCCTAGGCAAATCGGTCTCACCGATAGGGATCTCGGTCTCACCGAGATGGGATTGTAATCTCTCTGTGTATGTCCATTATCAAAATTGGTCTTACCGAGATTGAGTAATCGGTACTACCGAGATTATAATGTAAACTCTCTGTTTCCTCTTCGTAACGTTTCGGTCCAACCGAAAAGAGCGAATCGGTCCCACCGAGTTTACCTGACCAACTCTCTGGTTAGCTTATTACCAAAATTGGTCCCACCAAGTTTGTGTAATCTGTCTCACCGAGATTACGTTATGCCCTAACCCTAACCATATCGGTCCTACCGAGTTGCATGTCGGTCCCACCGAAAACCCTAACGGTCACATTGTTTACTAAATCGGTCTGACCGAGTTTGTTGATTCGGTCACACCGAGGTTGGTAAATTGTGTTTAATGGTTAGATTTTGTGTGGAGGCTATATATACCCCTCCACCTCCTCTTCATTCATGGAGAGAGCCATCAGAACAAGCCTACACTTCCAACTTACCATTTCTGAGAGAGAACTACCTACTCATGTGTTGAGGCCAAGATATTCCATTCCTACAATATGAATCTTGATCTCTAGCCTTCCCCAAGTTGCTTTACACTCAAATCTTCTTTCCACCAAATCCAAATCCTGTGAGAGAGAGTTGAGTGTTGGGGAGACTATCATTTGAAGCACAAGAGCAAGGAGTTCATCATCAACACACCATTTGTTACTTCTTGGAGAGTGGTGTCTCCTAGATTGGCTAGGTGTCACTTGGGAGCCTCCGACAAGATTGTGGAGTTGAACCAAGGAGTTTGTAAGGGCAAGGAGATCGCCTACTTCATGAAGATCTACCGCTAGTGAGGCAAGTCCTTCGTGAGCGACGACCATGATGGGATACACAAGGTTGCTTCTTCGTGGACCCTTCATGGGTGGAGCCCTCCGTGGACTCGCGCAACTGTTACCCTTCGTGAGTTGAAGTCTCCATCAATGTGGATGTACGATAGCACCACCTATCGGAACCACGGCTCAAAAATCACCGTGTCTCCAAATTGCGTTTGAAATCTCCAAACCCTTCCCTTTACATTCTTGCAAGTTGCATGCTTTACTTTCCGCTGCTCATATACTCTTTGCATGCTTGCTTGAATTGTGTGAAGATTGCTTGACTTGTGCTAAGATAGCTAAAATCTGCCTAAGACTAAAATTGGGAAAAGGCATAGTTTTTAATTGGTCAAGTAGTCTAATCACCCCCCTTTAGACATACTTCTCAAGATCCTACAAGTGGTATCAGGGCTTGGTCTCCTTTGCTTTGGTTTGATCACCATTGGAGGAAGATGGATGAGCCTACTTTGGGGAGTCTTAGACATAGAGTGCCTATACTTGATGGAGAATATTTTCATGAGTGAAAAAATGAGATGCTTGTCATTTTCAATCAATATCATTTGAACAAGTACATTGCTAGTCCTTGTGCACCTCATGTTGATCCTATGCATCCTACCCTTGATGAGTCGATTGACATGATTTGGAATGCCAGAACTGTTCATCTTATCACTAGAGGCTTGCCTAGAAACTTGACTGGAAAACTTCCTACTCTTGAGTGTGCCCACACTATATGGAAATTTCTTGAGGAACGATTTCCTAATTATTCCTTGAAAAATCTGGATGAAATTCTTCATAAGTCTATTGCCTTGAGTAAGATGAATTCCAATGATCCTATGTTTGGTAATTGTCTATTTGAACTTAAAAATCTCATGCGTGCCAAAGGAATGTTGGAATTATTAGCGATATTATTTCTGAAGCTACTAGACTTCATAGAGGAGATTATTGTCAAACTCATACTAATGAATCACCCTCACTAGGAATTGATCCACCACATGAAGATGTTGAACATGGATACTATGATGAGGATGATGATGATGACTTTGATCTTGATGATGCAATGAGACACTTTGGTCTTATGGCAAATCTTCGGGGATATATGGCAGGAGGAAAGGAATGGGTTCTTGACAGTGGATGTACCGATCACATGACCAGAGATAAAGACATGTTTCGTGAGCTTGCTGAAAATGATGGTCCTCGAAAGTATGTCACTTTCGGTGACAACTCAAAGGGTAAGGTGGTTGGCCTCGGTAAGGTGGCCATCTCACATGACAGCTCCATTCAGAATGTTATGCTCGTTGAATCTCTTGGCTACAACTTACTTTCAGTATCTAGACTTGCTGATTTCGGTTTCAATGTCTTATTACTGAAGTAGATTGCCAAGTGTTTCGTAGAGACAATCATAAAATGGTCTTTACCGGTATACGTAGAGGTGATCTTTATATTGTTGATTTCACTAAAAAGGCTCAACCTAGAACTTGCTTCATTGCTAAATCCTCTAAAGGTTGGTTATGGCATAGACGACTAGGTCATGTTGGCATGAGAAACCTTGACAAACTTATTAAAGGGAATCATATCCTTGGTGTTAACGATGTGATATTTGATAATGATAGACTTTGCAGTGCTTGTCAAGCAGGTAAACAGGTTGGAGGAAGGCATCCCGTGAAGAACATCATGACCACAAGGAGGCAACTTGAGCTACTTCACATGGATCTTTTTGGTCCCAGCGCTTACAAAAGTCTCGATAGAAATTCTTTTGGTCTAGTTATAGTTGATGATTTTTCAAAATTTACGTGGGTGTTCTTTCTCGATGACAAATCACAGGTCCAAAAGATCTTCAAAAACTTCGCCAGGAAGGCTCAAAATCAGTTTGAAGTGAAGATCAAGAAGGTTCGCAGCGACAACGGAACGGAGTTCAAGAACGCAAATGTGGACACATTTCTTGACGAAGAAGGGATTTCACATGAGTTCTCGGCTACGTACACACCTCAACAAAATGGAGTTGTTGAGAGGAAGAACTGGACACTCATCAAAATGGCGAGAACGATGCTTGATGAGTACAAGACGCCGAAGCACTTTTGGGCAGAAGCGGTTGAGACAGCTTGTCATGCAACAAATCGCTTGTATCTTCACAAGCTACTTGGCAAGATGGCATACGAGCTCCTCACCGGTAACAAACCCCAAGTTGGATACTTTCAAGTATTCGGCTCAAAGTGCTACATTCTTGATAAGCATCATCGTTCTAAATTTGCTCCTAAGTCTCATGAAGGTTTCCTACTTGGTTATGGCTCAAACTCTCACACATACCGTGTCTACAACAATTTCACCCGAAAGGTTGAAGAGATGGTAGATGTGAAGTTTGATGAATCTAACGGCTCGCAAGTAGAGCAATTGCCAATTGATGTAGGAGACAAAGACCCCTCGGAACCAATCCAAGACTTGCTTATTGGCAAGATTCGTCCAACGGAGGTGAAGGAGAGTACCTTGTCCGTCCAAGTGGAAGCTTCTACCTCACGACAAGGTGAACCAAGAGTTGATACGGAAGCATCCACAAGTGGGACACACCAAGATGAAGAAAACGAGGAAGTACATCAAGAACGTTAACAACCTCCTTCTCCACCACGACAAGAGAACGACAACGCCAATAATGAAGAAGGCCAACAAGAAGAAGAACAAGATGAAGAAGATGTTCAACCAAGACCCAAGCAAAAGCTTTCACGAGTTCGAGCAAGAATTGCTAAAGACCATCCTGTCGAGCAAATCTACAATGATATCCAAATCGGGAGAATCACTCGCTCTAAAACTCATTTAGCTAACTTTTGTGAACACTATTCATTCATCTCTAGAATTGAACCTATGAAGTTTGAAGAAGCATTGGGAGATCCGGATTGGATAAATTCTATGCATGAAGAGCTACACAACTTTGAGATAAATCAAGTTTGGACATTGGTTGAGAAGCCCGACGACAACCACAACGTCATCGGTACCAAATGGGTGTTTCGCAACAAGCAAGATGAAGATGGACATGTAGTTCGCAACAAAGCATGTCTCGTTGCCCAAGGCTACACACAAATCGAAGGTATGGACTATGGTGAGACTTATGCTCCCGTTGCTAGACTTGAGTCCATTCGCATCTTACTTGCCTATGCTAATCACCATGATATCACCTTATACCAAATGGACATTAAAAGTGCTTTTCTAAATGGTGAAATAGAGGAGGAAGTCTATGTTAAACAACCTCCCGGCTTTATCAATCCTAAGAAACCCAATCATGTCTACAAACTACGCAAAGCTCTTTATGGTCTTAAACAAGCTCCTAGAGCTTGGTATAAATGCTTAACCAAGTTCCTTATTGAAAAAGGCTTTGAAATTGGGAAAATTGATTCTACACTTTTTACTAAAAGGGTTAATGGAGAATTATTTGTATGCCAAATTTATGTTGATGATATTATATTTGGATCAACTAACCCTCATTTTAGTGAGAAGTTTGGAAAGCTAATGTCGGAGAAGTTTGAGATGTCAATGATGAGTGAACTCAAATTCTTTCTTGGGTTGCAAATCAAGCAAACTAAGGAAGGTACTTTTGTCTCTCAAATGAAGTACACTAAGGACTTATTCAAGAAGTTCAATATGCAAGAATGCAAAGGTATGTCTACACCCATGCCTACTAGTGGACATCTTGATTTGACCAAAGATGGTGAACCGGTTGATCAAAAGGTTTATCGCTCTATGATTGGTTCATTGTTATACCTATGTGCTTCATGTCCCGATATTATGCTAAGTGTGTGCATGTGTGCAAGATATCAAGCTGCTCCTAAAGAATGTCATCTTAAGGCCGTGAAAAGGATAGTGAGATATTTAATTCATACGCCAAATTTTGGCATTTGGTATCCTAAGAGGGCCTCTTTCGATCTTGTTGGCTACTCTGACTCGGACTATGCCGGAGACAAGGTTGATAGAAAGTCCACTTCGGGTACTTGTCAATTTCTTGGTAGATCTCTTGTGTCTTGGTCTTCCAAGAAACAAAACTCGGTATCCTTATCCACCGCCGAAGCGGAATACATTGCCGCTGGTTCATGTTGTGCTCAATTACTTTGGATGACCCAAACTCTTAAAGATTATGGGATATATGTGAAACATGTTCCATTGCTTTGTGACAATGAAAGTGCTATCGAAATTGCTCATAATCCTGTGCAACACTCTCGAACTAAGCATATTGAAGTTCGTCATCATTTCATTTGAGATCATGTTGCTAAGGGGGACATTAATCTTAAGCATGTTCGCACCGAAAAACAATTAGCGGATATTTTCACTAAACCACTTGATGAGAAAGTGTTTTACAGGTTAAGAGGAGAACTGAACATCATTTATGCTTCAAACTTGGAGTAGAAACTCCGTTGGATACATGCAAGACATGAGCTTATGACTAATCCTAGATATTTCTCTTATGATGAAAATCTTATGTCTTGGATATATTTGCACCTTGCATGTTATCTAACCCATGTAGGTACTTGGTTGAATCAAATTCCATGAGATTGTAACCTACTCATATCTTGAGCAATCTCTACATCACCAAGTCTCTACACTATGGTGGTTGAAGACAAGGAAGCATGGAACCATTCAAACATATCCTTTGACGAATTCTATGTTGAGTTTCATGATTGTCATTTTTGGATACACAAGTGCTCTTCCTTGCAAGAACTAACCCATGTAGGTAGATGAACTCAAATTCCAAGTGGTGCTCCCAACTCTTGATGAGCTACATCAACCTTGAGCAACCTACACAAGTTCAACTACATGAACGATCAACACCACCACCCAAGGAATGTTATTCCATCTTAGAGAAGCTTTACTCCGAGTCATGAGCTAAAGCAACTCGACAAGATGTGAATACATCAAGATGCTTAAATGAAAAATGGCAACCCCATTTTGAGCTAAAACGATGAGTATGACCTATGATCAAGTGATCTCACTTGACTCCTAAGTCAATATACTCTAACATAGGTGACTTTGTCGCCGACCAATTCTAGATGAAGTTTCTCTCGTGTTCTTTTCTGTGATCTTGCATTTGTTTCATGCATGTTTGTTTCCCCTTTCAAAAAAATCATCTAGATTTCTTTCTTTTCTGGTTGTTCTGCATTTCCTGCATCCAATTCTTTGCATATCATTCAGTTAATTCCTTGCAAATCATTGTGAGACCTTACTAGTCTAGTGAGCTGAGGTGACAAGTGTTTTCTCTGCGATGAAATCGGTCTCACCGGTTTATTAATTTTGGTCCAACCGAATCCTTTTGGTGCAACCGAATCACACCACTCGGTGCCACCGACTTCACAATAGGAAAAACATTTTGCCACTTATTCATCTTTACTTATGATCCAGCTCCACTCAATGAATCTTGTCCTCTACAAGCATCACATTTTTATCAGTGCTTTGAGCTGTGACTCAAGGACCAAACCCATTCACGACAAATTCTAGAAGGCCCTTCTTGGAAATTGATGTCAAAGGGGGAGAGAGAGATCACATCAAAGCTTAACACTTCCAAAGGGAGAGAGAGAGAGTATCACTTCCACAGGGGGAGAGAGAGATCTCCAGGGGGAGAGAATACTCAAGAAGAAAGTAATTCTCAAGGATCCAAGATGCTTGGTGTTCAAGAGGAGAGATGCCACATGTCTTCTTGAGGGGAAAGACATGTTCATATATGCTTATTTGCATTAGCTCTGTTCATTTGTTTCTTTGAGCTCTAATTTTCTGTTCCCTATCTTCTCCCAGTATCCCATGCTAGATTCAGGGGGAGCAAGACATCTAAGCGAAAGAAATCATTTGAATTCATTGCATATCTTTACCTTTGGGGACATGTCTAATCCAATGTGGTACTTAGTACTCACTCTTTACATGTCATCCCAGTCTTGGTATTCTTGTGGTTTCTTCTGTTTGCTCTGGCTAGTAGGTGTATCTGTGTTATCTAACCTTGTTTACGCAGGTTCATTCCATCCTAAGCCAACTCAAGATCACAAGGTAAGTATATGCATCACAATCATGTGTATGAGGAGTTCTTGCTGATGTACATACTATTTGCAAGAAGGACTCATGAGCATGAAGGTATTTTTTAATATTCTTCGCTCTGATGCATATGGCCAAGATACATGTAACACATTGCCTACTCTATCATGGTTATGCTCTCACATGCTTCTATATTCCATATTCACATGATTGCATACATGTAGGGGGAGCCTATGCTTGTTACATGTCTTTCCAAAGCTTTACTTGCTATTTTCTTTATCTTTATCTAAAGCTTTGATGTATGTTGTCATCAATTACCAAAAAGGGGGAGATTTAAATCACAAGTGCTCTTTGGGTGGTTTTGGTAATTAATGTCAACATATCTCTTGTTGGACTAACACTTTTACCTAGTGTATTTCAGACAAGTTCAACAATGGAGTGGCATGGACTAAAGGATGTGGAACTACTTCAAGATGCTAAGGACAAAGGATTGGCTCAAGCTTCAAGCTCAAGACTCTACATTTTATATTTTAGTGATCCAAGATCACATTGAGTCTATAGGAAAAGCCAATACTATCAAGGAGGGATGAGGTGTTGCTTAATGGCTTGCTTGCTCAAAGTGCTCAGTGATATGCTCCAAAGCCCTCAACTACTTTCTCACATCCACATATGTCCTAAACCTAAAGTCAAACTTGGCCCCACCGATTCTTTCCATCCAGCGCCACCGAGTTCAGATGTCATAGCCCCTGCCACAAACCCTAGGCAAATCGGTCTCACCGATAGGGATCTCGGTCTCACCGAGATGGGATTGTAATCTCTTTGTGTATTTCCATTACCAAAATCGGTCTTACCGAGATTGAGTAATCGGTACTACCGAGATTACAATGTAAACTCTTTGTTTCCTCTTCGTAACGTTTTGGTCCAACCGAAAAGAGCGAATCGGTCCCACCGAGTTTACCTGACCAACTCTCTGGTTAGCTTATTACCTAAATCGGCCCCACTGAGTTTGTGTAATCGGTCTCACCGAGATTATGTTATGCCCTAACCCTAACCATATCGGTCCTACCTAGTTGCATGTCGGTCCCACCGAAAACCCTAACGGTCACATTGTTTACTAAATTGGTCTGACCGAGTTTGTTGATTCGGTCCCACCGAGATTGGTAAATTGCGTGTAACGGTTAGATTTTGTGTGGAGGCTATATATACCCCTCCACCTCCTCTTCATTCGTGGAGAGAGCCATCAGAACAAGCCTACACTTCCAACTTACCATTTCTGAGAGAGAACTACCTACTCATGTGTTGAGGCCAAGATATTCCATTCCTACCATATGAATCTTGATCTCTAGCCTTCCCCAAGTTGCTTTCCACTCAAATCTTCTTTCCACCAAATCCAAATCCTGTGAGAGAGAGTTGAGTGTTGGGGAGACTATCATTTGAAGCACAAGAGCAAGGAGTTCATCATCAACACACCATTTGTTACTTCTTGGAGAGTGGTGTCTCCTAGATTGGCTAGGTGTCACTTGGGAGCCTCCGACAAGATTGTGGAGTTGAACCAAGGAGTTTGTAAGGGCAAGGAGATCGCCTACTTCGTGAAGATCTACCGCTAGTGAGGCAAGTCCTTCGTGGGCGACGACCATGGTGGGATAGACAAGGTTGCTTCTTCGTGGACCCTTCGTGGGTGGAGCCCTCCGTGGACTCGCGCAACCGTTACCCTTCATGGGTTGAAGTCTCCATCAACGTGGATGTACGATAGCACCACCTATCGGATCCACGGCTCAAAAATCACCGTGTCTCCAAATTGCGTTTGAAATCTCCAAACCCTTCCCTTTACATTCTTGCAAGTTGCATGCTTTACTTTCCACTGCTCATATACTCTTTGCATGCTTGCTTGAATTGTGTGAAGATTGCTTGACTTGTGCTAAGATAGCTAAAATCTGCCTAAGACTAAAATTGGGAAAAGGCATAGTTTTTAATTGGTCAAGTAGTCTAATCACCCCCCCTCTAGACATACTTCTCGAGATCCTACATAACAACAATAGTAACGGTAACAGTGATAGCAATGATTTTGTGGCAAGTGTAGTAGTGACAACAACAATAGTAACTTAGCAAGAACAATATGTGGAAAATTCATAGGCATTGGACCGGTGAATTCGTTAGATGATATTCATCATATAATAGTCATAACCTAGGGCGATACGGAACTAGGTCCAATTCATAAATGTAAACTAGGCATGTATTCCGTAAATAGTCATACATGCTTATGGAAAAGAACTTGCATGCCATCTTTTGTCCTACCCTCCCGTGGCAGCAGGTTCCATAAGGAAACTAAGGGATATTATAAGGACTCCTTTTAATAGAAAACCAGAATGAAGCATTAACACATAGTGAATACTGATGTCTACTACGCAACCTTTTTCTTGTAGACGTTGTTGGGACTCCAAGTGCAGAGGTTTGTAGGACAGTAGCAAATTTCCCTCAAGTGGATGACCTAAGGTTTATTAATCCGTGGGAGGTGTAGGATGAAGAGTCTCTCTCAAACAACCCTTGCAACCGAATAACAAAGAGTCTCTTGTGTCCCCAACACACCAAATACAATGGTAAATTGTATAGGTGCACTAGTTCGGCAAAGAGATGGTGATACAAGTGCAATATGGATGATAGATATAGGTTTTTGTAATCTGAAAATATAAAAACAGCAAGGTAACAAGTGGTAAAAGTGAGTGCAAACGGTATTGCAATGCTAGGAAACAAGGCCTAAGGTTCATACTTTCACTGGTGCAAGTTCTCTCAACAATAATAACATAACTGGATCATATAACTATCCCTCAACATGCAACAAAGAGTCACTCGAAAGTCACTAATAGCGGAGAACAAACGAAGAGATTATTGTAGGGTACAAAACCACCTCAGAGTTATTCTTTCTGATCGATCTATTCAAGAGTCCGTAGTGAAATAACACGAAGCTATTCTTTCTGTTCGATCTATCATAGAGTTCGTACTAGAATAACACCTTAAGACACAAATCAACCAAAACCCTAATGTCACCTAGATACTCCAATGTCACCTCAAGTATCTGCGGGTATGATTATACGATATGCATCAAACAATCTCACATTCATCTATTCAAACCAACACAAAGTACTTCAAAGAGTGCCCCGAAGTTTCTACCGGAGAGTCAAGACGAAAACGTGTGCCAACCCCTATGCATAAGTTCACAATGTTACAGAACCCGCAAGTTGATCACCAAAACATACATCAAGTAGATCATGTGAATATCCCATGGTCACCACAGATAAGCACATGCAAGACATACATCAAGTGTTCTCAAATCCTTAAAGACTCAATCCGATAACTTCAAAGGGAAAACTCAATCCATTACAAGAGAGTAGAGGGGGAGAAACATCATAAGATCCAACTATAATAGAAAAGCTCGCGATACATCAAGATCGTGCCAAATCAAGAACACGAGAGAGAGAGAGAGATCAAACACATAGCTACTGATATATACCATTAGCCCCGAGGGTGAACTACTCCCTCCTTGTCATGGAGAGTGCCGGGATGATGAAGATGGCCACTGGTGATGGATCCCCCCTCCGGGAGGGTGCCGGAACAGGGTCCCGATTGGTTTTTGGTGACTACAGAGGCTTGCAGTGGCGGAACTCCCGATCTAGGTTCGTTTCTGGAGGTTTCTGTATTTATAGGAATTTTTGGCGTAGGTCTCACGTCAGGGGGGGGGGTTCCGAGTCATTCACGAGGGTGGAGGGCGCGCCCTACCCCCTGGGCTCGCTAAAATGAAGTATCGATTGGAGCTATTGCCACTACCAAAGTACTGCAAAGTATTATTATTTTCAAATATGTACTTCACAACACTAAATTGTCACCAAAAATCTAAAATCATCACAATTGATATTACACGCTATTAAAATGTTAATAAAATTTAGAGATATACCCCTCCTCTTACTTTTTTCTTTGCTAGCCCCTTCCCTTACATCTCAATCTTCTGTTGGGGATGACATGATGCCGCCCTGTGCCCTGCTGGGTACTGGCCATGAAGGAAACGTAGCTAGGCAGTTGGCTATCCCCACAGTGTCACTCGCTGCCATGCTTGCTCGACACCTATAGCCATCATTGACCTCCCCCTTGTTCGCATCGTCCTGCCCGACCGCCCTACTTGCTCGACCCTGATACGTCTCCAACGTATCTATAATTTATGAAGCATTCATGCAATTTTATTATCTGTTTTGAATGATTACGGGCTTTATTATACACTTTTATATTACTTTTAGGACTAACCTATTAATCGGAGGCCCAGCCCATATTGTTGTTTTATTGCCTGTTTCAGTATTTCGAAGAAAAGGAATATCAAACGGAGTCCAAGCGGAATGAAACCTTCGGGAGCGTGATTTTTGGAAAGGATATGATCCGGGAGACTTGGAGTTCAAGCCAGGGAAGGCTCGAGGAAGCCAGGAGAAAGGAGGGCGCGCCCACCCCCCTGGGCGTGCCCCCTGTCTCCTGGGCCCCTCTAGGCTCCCCTGACCGACTTCTTTTGCCTATATAAGTCCACGTACCCTAAAAACATCGAAGGAGAAGATAGATCAGGAGTTCCGCCACCGCAAGCCTCTTTAGCCACCAAAAACCTCTCGGGAGCCCGTTCCGGCACCCTGCCGGAGGGGGAACCCATCACCGGTGGCCATCTTCATCATCCCGGCGCTCTCCATGACGAGGAGGGAGTAGTTCACCCTCGGGGCTGAGGGTATGTACCAGTAGCTATGTGTTTGATCTCTCTGTCTCTCGTGTTCTCTCTATGGCACGATCTTGATGTATGTGAGCTTTGCTATTATAGTTGGATCTTATGATGTTTCTCCCCCTCTACTCTCTTGTAATGGATTGAGTTTTCCCTTTGAAGTTATCTTATCGGATTGAGTCTTTAAGGATTTGAGAACACTTGATGTATGTCTTGCCGTGTTTATCTGTGGTGACAATGGGATATCATGTGCCACTTGATGTATGTTTTGGAGACCAACTTGTGGGTTCCGCCCACTAGGGGTTGGCACACGTTTTTGTCTTGACTCTTCGGTAGAAACTTTGGGGCACTCTTTGAAGTATTTTGTGTTGGTTGGATAGATGAATCTGAGATTGTGTGATGCATATCGTATAATCATGCCCACGGATACTTGAGGTTACAAGGGAGTATCTAGGTGACATTAGGGTTTTGGTTGATTTGTGTCTTAAGGTGTTATTCTAGTATGAACTCTATGATAGATTGTGCGGAAAGAATAGCTTCATGTTATTTTACTACGAACTCTTGAATAGATAGAACAGAAAGGATAACTTTGAGGTGGTTTCGTACCCTACCATAATCTCTTCGTTCATTCTCTGCTATTAGTGTCTTTGGAGTGACTCTTTGTTGCATGTTGAGGGATTGTTATATGATCTATCTATGTTATTATTGTTGAGAGAACTTGCACTAGTGAAAGTATGAACCCTATGCCTTGTTTCCTATCATTTACGCTTACTTTTATCATTAGTTACCTTGCTATTTTTATATTTTCATATTACAAATACCTATATCTACCATCCATATTGCACTTGTATCACCATCTCTTCGCCGAACTAGTGCAACTATACAATTTACCATTGTATTGGGTGTGTTGGGAACACAAGAGACTCTTTGTTATTTGGTTGCACGGTTGTTTGAGAGAGACCATCTTCATCATACGCCTCCTACGGATTGATAAACCTTAGGTCATCCACTTGAGGGGAATTTGCTACTATCCTACAAACCTCTGCACTTGCAGGCCCAACAACGTCTACAAGAAGAAGGTTGTGTAGTAGACATCAAGCTCTTTTCTGGCACCGTTGCCGGGGAGGTGAGTGCTTGAAGGTATATCTTTAGATCTTGCAATTGAATCTTTTTGTTTCTTGTTTTATCACTAGTTTAGTTTATAAAATAAAATTACAAAAAAAATTGATTTGAGTTTGTCTCATACGTTTCATCTTTTTAATATCTTTCGTGAGTATGATGAAAAGGAAAATTGTGCTCAAGTGCTAGAAGAATAATTACATAGAATGCTTGGCATGAAATATGTGAATGATGAGCATGATTGCAATGTTGTTAGTATGAATTCCTTGAATATCCATGATGCTAATGATATGCAAAGCCACAAGCTTGGGGATGCTATGTTTGATGAAGATGATATTTTTGTCCCCCAAGTTTTGATGAACAAATTTATTATGATGAAAGCATGCCTCCTATTTATGATGATTATATTGATGAAAGTGGGTTTGAAAGAGTGTCAACTTTAGGAAGTAGTGATCCCACTATTTTGGAGGATGTTGAATCTTGTTGTGATGAACATGAAAGTGGATTTGGAAGAGTGTCAACTTTATTTAGTGATGATTCCACTATTTCAGAAGAGGTTCCAATTGATTATGAGAACAAAGTTGCTATCTATGTTGATTATTGTGATGACTTGTATGCTATTAGGAATAATGTTAACCATGAAACTTGTCATCATGATTTTAGTTTTCAATTGGATTATGCCTCACATGATAATAATTTTGTTGAGTTTGCTCCCACTACTATTCATGAGAAGAATTTTGCTTATGTGGAGAATAGTAAATTTTATATGCTTGTAGATCATGAAAAGAATGCTTTAGCTGCTGGTTATATTGTTGAATTCATTCATGATGCTACTGAAAATTATTATGAGGGAGGAACATATGCTTGTAGGAATTGCAATAATATCAAGTTTCCTCTCTATGTGCTTAAAGTTTTGAAGCTATGCTTGTTTTGCCTTCCTATGCTAGTTGATTATTGTTCCCATAAGTTGTTTGCTCACAAAATCCCTATGCATAGGAAGTGGGTTAGGCTTAAATGTGCTAGTCATATGCTTCATGATGCTCCCGTTATGTTTTGATTCTTATCTTTTATGTGAGCATCATTGCCATCATCATGCCTAGCTAAAAAGGCATTAAAGAAAAGCGCTTGTTGGGAGACAACCCAATATTTATCCTTACTGTTTTTGTGTGTCCACATGATTATTCTACTGTAGTAATCATGTTTTATAGTTTTTGTTTCAATAAAGTGCCCAGTAGAACCTTTGAGAAGACTTGGGTGAAGTCTATATGATCTTGCTGTAAAAAACAGAAACTTTAGCAGTCACGCGAATAGCTGCCATTTTTTACTGAAGAGTGCTTTTAGGTTGATTATTTTTGCATATGATTAATAGACAAATTCCTCAGGTCCACCAATTTATTTCAGAATTGTTTGAGTTCCAGAAGTATACGTTTGATACAGATTACTACAGACTGTTCTGTTTTTGACAGATTCTGTTTTTTATGTGTTGTTTGCTTATTTTGATGAAACTATGAGTAGTATCGGAGGGTATGAACCATAGATAAGTTGGAATACAGTAGGTTTTACACCAATATGAATTTTGAATGAGTTCATAACAGTACCTAAGTGGTGGTTTTATTCTCTTATACTAACAGAGCTTACGAGTTTTGTGTTGAGTTTTGTGTGGTTGAAGTTTTCAACTTTTGGGAAAAGATTCGATGGACTATGGAATAAGGAGTGACAAGAACATAAGCTTGGGGATGCCCAAGGCACCCCAAGGTAATATTCAAGGACAACCAAGAGCCTAAGCTTGGGGATACCCCGGAAGGCATCCCCTCTTTCGTCTTCGTTCATCGGTAACTTTACTTGGAGCTATATTTTTATTCGCCACATGATATGTATTTTACTTGGAGCGTCATTTTCTTTTGTTAGTTTTGCTTGCTTTTATTTAGAATAATGTTTTTCACCTATATTTTCAATAAAAATTTCAAGGATAGCCTTTACCATGCTTATTTTGCAAGTATACATGTTGCTGTTTGAAAACAGAAAGTTTACCGCTGGTGCAAAAATTCCCTAGAAAAGTCAGAGAATGGTATATTGTTAAATCTTTTTGCATAGTGAGCTCTGATAAATATTATACATCGTACTATTTTTCTCATAATTTTTGGGGTTAGGGAAGTATGATGAATCTTGCATTCTTTACAGACTATACTGTTTTGGCAGATTGCTGTTATGGTTTCATTGTTTGCATATGTTTGCTTGTTTAATGATTCTATTTGAGGATAGGAGTGTTAAATATGCAGAGGAATTTAGTATGCAATGTTGAATAATAATTTTAGTGATTTGTTACAGTAAAAAATGATAAGGTTTTGCATTGGTTTATACTAACCTATCTCACGAGTTCTTGTTGAGTTTGGTGTGGATGAAGCTTTTGATAAAAAGTGAAACCATGATATGAGAGGAATTAAGGAGACACAAAAGTTAAAGCTTGGGGATGCCCAAGGCACCCCAAGATAATATTTCAAGAAGTCTCAAGCATCTAAGCTTGGGGATGCCCTGTAGACATCCCACCTTTCTTCTTCAACAACTATCGGTTAGTATCGGTTGAACCTAAGTTTTTGCTTCTTCACATGAGTTGTGCTATCCTTGCGATGCCATTTTATTTTGCTTTGCTTGCTGTTTGAATAAAATTCCAAGATCTAGAATTCTTAAATGAGAGAGAGTCTTCACATAGTTACATAATTATTTAACTACTCATTGATCTTCACTTATATCTTTTTGGAGTAGTTTTTCATTTACTCGTGTGCTTCACTCATATCCTATGAGTAAATGGTTGAATGAGTTGAATGTCATGAATATGAAATTATATATGTTTAATACGTTTACCTCGTTGGGAGTAATGACTTCACATCTAAGAAGTAGAGGTTTGTTGAAGGTTAGCAATCATTGTATTGGTCATTTGAACAATTCATGAAAGAATATTGAAGGAAGAGAGATTTCACATATAAATATACTATCCTAGACATCTTTTATGATTGTGAGCACTCATTAAGTATGACATGCTAAAGAGTTGATGTTGGACAAGGAAGACAATGTAATGGGTTATGTTTTCTCACATCTCAGTTAAAGTGTATTGTCATGGATCATTCAAACATGTTGAGCTTGTCTTTCCCCCTAATGCTAGCAAAAATTCCTTGCACCAATTAGAGATACTACTTGTGCTCCAAATATCCTTAAACCCAGTTCTTGCCATGAGTGTCCACCATACCTACCTATATGCGGTATTTACCTGTCATTCCAAGTAAATTTGCATGTGCCAAACTCTAAACCTTCAAATAATAATTTGTTTTGTATGCCCGAATCGCTCATGTAGCGACTGGGGGCTGTCAGTATCTTCCATGCTAGGTGGGTTATTCTCAAGATGAGTGGACTCCGCTCATCATTCACGAGGAAAATGGCTGGTAACCGGGATGCCCAGTCCCATGATCAAAAGATCAAATCAAATCAAAATTAATTGCAAACAAAACTCCCCCAGGTTTGATGTTAGTTGGAGGCACCCGTTGTTTCGGGAAAGCCTTGGATTGATGATTGTTGGTGGAGGGGGAGTAAAAACTTTTACCATTCTGTTTGGAAACCGCCTATAATGTATGTAGTATGGAAGATATTGGGAGCTCTTGGTTGTTATGTTGGCAATGAGATCATACCTCTCAAAATTATTTATCTCTATTTCAAAACTGAGCTCTGGCACCTCTGCAAATCCCTGCTTCCCTCTGTGAAGGGCCTATCTTTTACTTTTATGCAAGAGTCAAGGTGATCTTCACCTTTCCTTTTTTCATTTTATCCTTTGGCAAGCACCTCGTGTTGGAAAGATCCTGATATATATATATATATATATATATATATATATATATATATATATATATATATATATATCCAAATGGATGTAAGTTAGTATGAACTATTATTGTTGACATCACCCAAAGGTGAATACATTGGGAGGCAACACTATGAGCCCCTATCTGTCTCAGTGTCCGATTAAAACTCCATAGCCACAAGTATTGCGTGAGTGTTAGCAATTGTAGAAGACTATATGATAGTTGAGTATGTGGAGTTTGCTAAATCAAAGCTCTGAAATAGACCCTTCCTGGAAATAAGATGAAGTGCAATTGTTTGATGACTAAGAATGAAGTTTGCTAGTTTTCAAGAAAGTTTTTGGTCTATGCTTTAACATGTGAATTGCAGGTTACTGGTTCGTGAGAAGTTTTATGATATGAACTACTATTATGACATATAATCATGCTAGAAAAGGTGATTGAAATTATCATTGATCAAACTTGTGCACCTTCTAGCATTCACACTTCATAAATTCTTTCTTTTATCATTTACCAACACGAGGACAAGTAGGAATTAAGCTTGGGGATGTTGATACGTCTCCAACGTATCTATAATTTATGAAGCATTCATGCTATTTTATTATCTGTTTTGAATGATTACGGGCTTTATTATACACTTCTATATTACTTTTGGGACTAACCTATTAACCGGAGGCCCAACCCATATTGCTGCTTTATTTCCTGTTTCAGTATTTCGAAGAAAAGGAATATCGAACGGAGTCCAACGGAATGAAACCTTTGGGAGCATGATTTTTGGAAAGGATATGATCCGGGAGACTTGGAATTCAAGCCAGGGAAGGCTCGAGGAAGCCAGGAGAAAGGAGGGCGCGCCCACCCCCTGGGCGTGCCCCCTGTCTCCTGGGCCCCTCGAGGCTCCCCCGACCGACTTCTTTTGAGGAGAAGATAGATCAGGAGTTCCGCCACCGCAAGCCTCTTTAGCCACCAAAAACCTCTCGGGAGCCCGTTCCGGCACCCTGCCGGAGGGGGAACCCATCACCGGTGGCCATCTTCATCATCCCGGTGCTCTCCATGACAAGGAGGGAGTAGTTCACCCTCGGGGCTGAGGGTATGTACCAGTAGCTATGTGTTTGATCTCTCTCTCTCTCGTGTTCTCTCTATGGCACGATCTTGATGTATCGCGAGCTTTGCTATTATAGTTGGATCTTATGATGTTTCTTGCCCTCTACTCTTTTGTAATGGATTGAGTTTTCCCTTTGAAGTTATCTTATCGGATTGAGTCTTTAAGGATTTGAGAACACTTGAAGTATGTCTTGCCGTGTTTATCTGTGGTGACAATGGGATATCATGTGCCACTTGATGTATGTTTTGGTGACCAACTTGCGGGTTCCGCCCACTAGGGGTTGGCACACGTTTTCGTCTTGACTCTTCGGTTGAAACTTTGGGGCACTCTTTGAAGTACTTTGTGTTGGTTGGATAGATGAATCTGAGATTGTGTGATGCATATCGTATAATCATGCCCACGGATGCTTGAGGTGACAATAGAGTATCTAGGTGACATTAGGGTTTTGGTTGATTTGTGTCTTAAGGTGTTATTCTAGTATGAACTGTATGATATATTGAGCGGAAAGAATAGTTTCATGTTATTTTACTACGAATTCTTGAATAGATAGAACAGAAAGGATAACTTTGAGGTGGTTTCGTACCCTACCATAATCTCTTTGTCCGTTCTCCGCTATTAGTGTCTTTGCAGTGACTCTTTGTTGCATGTTGAGGGATTGTTATATGATCTATCTATGTGATTATTGTTGAGAGAACTTGCACTAGTGAAAGTATGAACCCTATGCCTTGTTTCCTATCATTTACGCTTACTTTTATCGTACCTTGTTGTTTTTATATTTTTAGATTACAAATACCTATATCTACCGTCCATATTGCACTTGTATCACCATCTCTTCGCCGAACTAGTGCACCTATACAATTTACCATTGTATTGGGTGTGTTGGGGGACACAAGAGACTCTTTGTTATTTGGTTGCAGGGTTGTTTGAGAGAGACCATCTTCATCCTACGCCTCCTACAGATTGATAAACCTTAGGTCATCCACTTGAGGGAAATTTGCTACTGTCCTACAAACCTGTGCACTTGCAGGCCCAACAACGTCTACAAGAAGAAGGTTGTGTAGTAGACATCAGACCCCTACAACCGTGTGTGCCTCATCCTGCTTAGTCGCCGCCACACTATCTAGGGTTTAGAGAGCTTGAAAGAAGCAACTAGTTGCATGCCTGTGTAGGTCTATGTCCCGGGGTGTGGAAGGATGTTGGGCATCCCGTGTGTGTTGTGTCTGTAGTGTGTGTGTGTGTGTGTGTGTGTGTGTGTGTGTGTGTTGGGGCGTCTAGGCGTTGGCTCGATCTAGTGGTTCGCGGACCAACTGAGTATGTGTAGAGTGGCCCATTATGCAGTGAACAAATTCTCCCTCTTTTTAGCAATTTTGTTTTCGATCGATGTGACATGAGAGTGAGCGTGCCAACTGAGAGATGCATAT
This sequence comes from Triticum aestivum, assembly GCF_018294505.1. Lineage (NCBI taxonomy): Eukaryota > Viridiplantae > Streptophyta > Magnoliopsida > Poales > Poaceae > Triticum > Triticum aestivum. The sequence continues at coordinate 157,326,525 of NC_057795.1, read as the reverse complement.
GAGTAGGTATAAACAAATTTCGCACCGACTCAAGGATGGCGGCCGCCAGACCTTGCCCACCGGGTCCTCCACCAGTAGGCCTATGTTTCGAGTGAATATACTAAATGTTTTGAGTGTTGCATTAGAGGATTTTGAGTTCCAACCATCATTTATTAATACATGGCCAAGCCTCTCCCATCTTATGCCACCTATTTGCCAAGTAAATTTATTGGCAAGATAGCTAAAACCATTTAAGTAGAATGTATTCAAGAGCTTCTATAAATGCCTGCATGTATTGATGTGTTCCATTTCTTTACTCTTCTTCTTCGAACGTTCATCCCACCACTCATCAAGATGTGTGTCCAAAAAATATAAAACATTTGTACCTGTTTGCTTCTAGACGCCCAAAAGTGCCCTGACTGTTGTTTCTCACTTCAATACCAATTTAAGAGTTTCATTGTGCCTAGTAAACCCCCTTGTCCGAGGTTTTCGATATAGTTAGGATTTCACTAGCCTCATCTCTCTCTGTACATTTTTTGTTGTTGCACACCTTCCTTGGAGTGTTATCACAAAGTCATTGAACTGCCCTTTGTTTTCCCCATCTTTAAATCGACCCACAATATGAGCTACCTTTGGTGGAACTTCTTTCAACATAGTAAGTTTCCTTCTGGATCCTCCACAAAAGACAAACCCTTACGACTGTGTGAATCCCTATCTGGCATATCTAGATCTTCATACATCCCATAACCACCACCTTTTCCATCGCCTCGAGGGTAGTCATTATTCTAGGAGCTATGAAGGGTGTATGTTCCCCCGCCATGCTACATCCAAATTCGCGATCACAAACTCTTCCCCTAACTCCATCAGCCAGTATAAAGTCTTACCGTTCTAATTGTTGATGCTAGTGTCCTAGTAAACCATAATTACCACATAAATAGGTATTTTTGTATTTGAACACATAAACTCCTTTGCCACTCTTTGTGATAGAGATGTATGTATTCACCACCTTCATCTCTCTCTATACATTTTTTGTTGTTGCACACCTTCCTTGGAGTGCTATCACAATTTCATTGGACTGCCCCTTGTTTTCCCCATCATTGAATTGACCCACAGTATGAGCCACCTTTGGTGGAACTTCTTTCAACATAGTAAGTTTCCTTCTAGATTCACCACAAAAGACAAACCCTTACGACTGCATGAATCCCTATCTGACATATCTAGATCTTCATACATCCCATAACTACCACATTTGCCATAGCCTCGAGGGTAGTCATTATACCGCTGATCGACAAAATCCAAAGCATCTTATTCCATGACTTATGGAGGGTGTATGTTCCTCCGCCATGCTACATCCAAATACACGATCACAAACTCTTTCCCTAACTCCATCAGCCAGTATAAAGTCTTCCCGTTCTAATTCTTGATGCTAGTGTCCTAGTAAACCATAATTACCACATAAAATAGGTATTTTTGTATTTGACCTCATAAACTCCTTTGCCACTCTTTGTGATAGAGATGTATCTATTCAGCTTCTTGCTAACATCCTATCTTACTTGAATTCTTATGAACTCACCTATCAAAGCTACTAGGAGATTTATTTTAACCTCAAGAATGGTGCACATGGTGCGACACATACCTATGATGATAGGAAGCTTCAGCACATGCGCCCAAACATCAATTTATCAAGCACCATAATTCTAGGGTTCTCAAAACTAATACAACTTCATCAAAATGGCCTGGTTCCGAAAAAGCCAAGACCAGATAGTCATTGCTTTGTTCCAACCCCGAAGACAACAAACTGGATAGTAATCAAATTATCATTCATTTTCCTCCAAGCGACTACACACTTGCCGGATTCCATGCTAAACACATACCAAAGAAAAGAGCACAAGGGCTAAATCCCTTTCTCGTATGAACCATCGTTATAGACAACCACTTATCTTTCTTGGGAGGATCCACAACTTTGTTTTCCCATATGGAGTCATCGACCTCATACTCATGGAGATTTAGTCATCCAAGAAGATTTTCAAATGGTTCACTTCTCTCTCTCTCTCTCCCTCCCTCCCTCTCTCTCTATCTATCTATCTATCTCGCTTGCTGGCTCAGTTCTTCCTTACCCCCCATCATAGATCAAAAACCATTCAACAACACCACCAAACCCTAGGTTTCCACATGTGTCAAGTCCCGCTAGAGGCTAAAACATACCTTGATGGAGCAACACCCAATAACGAAGAGACTCGACAGGGGACGGGGTGTCGCCTAAGGACAAAAATCCTAATCAAATAAAAACTTCTATATCTTGATCATTTAAATGCACCATATATCTAATTGAGTCCGCAGATGCCATGAGGAGATCGACAAAGGAATCCTAGTCTAATTAACATAGTTCCCTAGAATCTCCATTCAACCATGTCGTATGCCTTATGCATATGTAGCCTTACAACATGGTAATAACCTGAGATAGGCTAAATGGTTATCGATGGATAAAATACCCATGTTTGCAACACATTAACTTGAGTAGCACACAATTATAAACAACAACATATGATCATAATTTATAAACAGTGACACATCATAATAGCAGCACAAAACTATAAACAACAACACATCAAAAATAAAAACTCCTTCTCATAAATAGCAATATCTACTTGTAGGCAACAATATTTCAAAAAATATATGGGATGCCCACTTGTCGTGTTTTATATGGGTACAAGGGTATGTGGGTATGGGTTGTACAATCCCATACTCGTACCTGCTCTAATGGATGTGTTTGAAATTTCCCTATTCATATACCCATGGGTAAATTTTTAATACATACCCTTACCCTAATAGGGGTTTTTACTCACTGAGTATGCTGGTAATGGGTACCATTGCCATCCTGATGTGGCTTGAACTATGTCGGTATTTCCCCAAAGAGGAAGGGATGATGCAACATAGCTACGGTAGGTATCAATCCAGTAGGAGAACCAAGCAACACTATGTAAACGTTACCTGCACACAAAGAACAAATACTTGCAACCTTACGCGTAAGAGGGGTTGTCAATACCTCCATGATAAAAAAGATAGATAAATTTGTGGTAGATTGGATAAATAGCTCTCGATAAAATGCGAAATAAAATAAGTAATAAAAGGGTGCAGCAAGGTATTTTTGGGTTTTTGGAATAATATATCTGAAAATAAAAGCAAATAAAAATAGATCTCAGAGAAAATATGATAAAGAATAGACCCGGGGGCCGTAGATTTCACTAGTGGCTTCTCTCGAGAAAATAGCATACGGTGGGTAAACAAATTACTGTTGGGCAATTGATAGAAGATCGAATAATTATGACGATATCCAAGGCAATGATCAATATATAGGCATCACATCCAAGATTAGTAGACTGACTCCTTCCTGCATCTACTACTATTACTCCACACATCGACCGCTATCCAGCATGCATCAAGTTCATGGAGAAACGGAGTAATGCAATAAGAACGATGACATGATGTAGACGAGATCTATTCATGTAGGAATATACCCCATCTTGTTATCCTTAATAGCAACGATACATGTGTGTCTTGCTCCCCCTTCTGTCACTGGGAAAGAACATTGCAAGATCGAACCCATCACAAAGAACCTCTTCCCATGGCAAGAAAAATCGATCCAGTTGGCCTAACTAAACCTAAGATTCGAAGAAGAAATACGAGGCTATAAATAATCATGCATATAAGAGATTAAAGAAGACTCAAATAATATTCATGGATATAGATCTGATCATAAGCTCAAAGTTCATCGGATCCCAACAAACACATTGCAAAAAGAGGTACATCAAATAGATCTCAAAGAGACCATCGTATTGAGAATCAAAAAGAGAGAAGAAGCCATCTAGCTACTGCCTACGGACCCGTAGGTCTATGGTGAACTACTCACGCATCACCGGAGAGGCACCAATGAGGATGATGAACCCCTCTGTGATGGTGTCTAGATTGGATCTCGTGGTTCTGAAACTTGCGGCAGCTGGAATTGTTTTTCGTCAACTCCTTTAGGGTTTCTGGAATATTTGGGAATTTATAGGGCAAAGAGGCGGTGCAGGGGGCTCCGTGGGGGTACAACGCCCCTGGGCACGCCCTGCTGGGTTGTGCTCCCCACAGGCCTCCCCTCTGGTACTTCTTTGACCCACTAGGTGTCTTCTGGTCCAGAAAAAATCTCCAAAAAGTTTCGCAGTGTTTTGACTCCATTTGGTACCGATATTTCGTGAAGTAAAAAAAAAGCAAAAAATAGCAACTGACACTGGGCACTATGTCAATAGGTTAGTCCCAAAAAATGATATAAAGTTGCTATAAAATGATTGTAAGACATCTAAGAATGACAATATAACAGCATGGAACAATAAAAAATGTATAGATACGTTGGAGACGTATCACATCCTACTAACATCTCTTCCCCTTGTTCATGTTCTTTTTATGCATGTTTCCATAGGAAAGCAAGATATTTTGCATTATGAGACACCCATGGCAACAAAAGCACTTTGCACAAGATGTGATTTCATACACACTTGTTTTTGCCTGAAATCTATCATCTTGGAAATCACCTGATAAAGAAAATTACATAAACTAATTAGGCTATGCTGAGATAGTACCTCAAGGTACTCCACCTTCAGAATAAAAACAATAAACGTGCCATCCCACCAAAAAGATATTGACTTATCATTAACATCATCTTGGATCTCCTTCGTCAAACGTTCACCTAATATATGGCAATTTTTTTTAAAGAAATTGCATGTAGGTCATCCGAACCTGGAGCTTTCATGTCTATGATGGAACATAATGCCTCATTAACCTCACCCACAATGTACAACTTATTAAGGGCATTGTTCATCTCAGATGTGACATGTGTCATAAATTTCTTCAACAATAGTGGATTTGTATCATCAACCTCAGAGGTAAAGAGACCAACCAAATAGTCCGACACCATTGGATTTAAGTAAGCATTGTCCTCAAACCAATTGCCATGTTCATTGCTTAAATGCTCAATATTATTACATTGATGACGTGCATTTGCGAAGTTATGGAAATTAGTTGTATTTCTTTTCGCCAAATTGAAGCCAATTGATCCTACTTCACTACACCCAATGCATCTCCTTTACCTCTTACACACATTTTCAATTCCATGTGCTATCCCCTTTTGTCGGGGATATAACCCCACAATATGACCCGCCATACTGAGGTCGGGTCATCCAGGTGGCGGCAGATGAGCAAGACTCAAGATGGGCCGTGGCGTAGAAGAAAGAGACTAGCAGGGCGGTTCACCAAGCAGGCCGGCTCGCGGCCCAACATCCAAAGATGGCGACTCTTCGTCCGGAAGTGTAAGCCGCCTAGAGCTTCCTTACTTAGGAAACAATACAAGTCAGAAACATACTAGGTCACGGATCGTAATATGACCCGGTCTCTTGTAAGCCCTAGATCTCGACCTGTATATAAAGGCGAGTCCTAGAGGTAGATAGGGTTGAGAGACAATCAATCAATAGCTAGGTCAAGCAAATCCGCTCCCTTGTAATTGATCATCCAACAATAATCAAACAAGCATGAAGTAGGCTATTACCTCGATCATGAGGGGCCGAACCTCGGTAACCCATGTCTCTCGATTCCGATCAACCCCGACAAGCTAATCACCTGGTTGCGATGGCCTCATGACTAAGTCCTCAGACTAGGACATCTGACGTGACAAAACCACGACACCATTGTTATCCCAAATTTCTAGACGATAATCTTCTATTACACCCTTCCTAATTTCCGCCCTTGCAGTCTCTTATTTGTATTTTTTAAAACAGCTCTATCCCATCGGTGCAAGTGTGCATGCACCGTGCAAATATTCCCCCGAGATCAACTTTCGAAACATGAGGATCGAATTCTCCTAGGCCTCTAAAATGATCTCACTGACGCGAGGCTCTATTAAACACCTCACATTAATGAAGCAAATCACCGCTCCATGTGAATCCTGCATTTCTTGCACCTCCATATTCATAAGTAGGGCCTCTGGTTCGAGTGACTATACTAAAGATTTTCTGCTATTGCATTAGGAAACTTTGAGTTCCAACCACCATTAGTTAATGCAAGACCGAACCTCTCCCTTATAGCTCCTCGCTGCCAAGTAAAATTATTGCCATCATGGATAAAACCAGTTAACTGACAATCTTCAAGAGCTTCTATATATGCTTGCATGTATTCATGTGGTCCTTTTCTATGACAACTTCCTTGAAATCCATCGTTAGTCTTGTTGTTGAACATTTAGCCGACCACTCATCAAGATGTGTCTCCCATAGAAATAAAACATCCACTCCTCTTTGCTTCTGGACGTCCAAAAGCGCCCTGACTACCATTTCCCGCCACAGGCCATGGCATTACCAACTTAAGGTTTTCATTATGCCCGGTCAACCCCCTTGTTTGAGGTCGTTGAGATAGTTAGGTTTCCACCATCCTTATCATTCTTCATACATTTTATGTTGCTGCACCTTCCCTGGAGTGCTATTCATCATTTCATTGTTCCTCCCTTTGTTCTCTCCATCTTCAAATTGACCCACAATATGAGCCCTTTGATGGAGCTTCTTTAGACACAATAAGTTTCCTTTTCGGCTCCTCCACAAACGCCAATCTCTTACGACCGAATGAATCCCTATCTAGCATATCCAAATCTTCATACATCCCACAACCACCACCTTTGCCATAGCCTTGAGGGGGTAGTCATTATACTTCTGATCGCCAAAGCCGAAGCCTCCTCTTCCATGACCCATGAAGGGTGCATGCTCCCCTGCCATGCCACGTCCAGAACCACGACCACAACCTCTTCCCCTACCTCCATCATCCAACATAAAGTCCCCCATTCTAACTTTGTTTCATCATGCTCCTTAGACCCACATTCTTGATGCTAGTGTCCAACTATACCAAAATTACCACATAAAATAGGTATTTTTTGTATTTGACTTGATAAAACCCCCTTCTTGCCACTCTTCGTGATGGAGATGAATCTGTTCAATCCTTGCTAATCTCCTATACTACTCAAAATCTTAAAAACTTACCTATGGAACCTCCCGGGAGCTTAATTTTAACCTCAAGAACAATTTCCATGGTGCGGCAATTTCTTTGATGATAGGGTCATGCAAAGTCTAATAGCTTCAGCTCATGCGCCCAAGCATCCAATTTTTCAAGCACCATATTTCTACGATTCTCAAAATCATAATACTCCTTCATCAGGACGGTCTGGTTCCGGAAAAGGCCAAGAGGCCCCATATTCATTGCTTATTCCAATCAGCAAAACATCCAAACTAAATAGTAAACAAGTTATCATTGATTTTCCTCCAAGTGACTTACCTGCCGGATACCATGCTAAATGCGTATCACAGAAAAGAGCATGAGGGTTAAAGCCCTTTCTTGTATCCACCTTGGCTATAGCCAACCACTTAGCTTTCTTGGGCGGTTCCGTGACATCGTTCTCCTAGATGGAGTCGTCAACCTCATCCTCATGGAGATTCAATCTACCAAGAAGATTTCGACTGTTTCTCTTCTCTCTCTCGCTTGCTGACCCGTTTCTTCCTTATCGGACATCACAGATCAAAAGCCAGTTACCAACAACCAATCCCTAGGTTTTCACACGCGTCAAGTCCTGCTAAAAGCGACAACGGACCCGACGGAGCATCGCTCAGGAACGAAGAAGATCAAATGATCTAGGGGTAGACCAGCGGGGGCTTGGTGGGGTACCATGACTGAGGATGAAAACTCTAACCAGATAAAAAAAATCTCAGAACCCATAGCCAAATTCAGTCCTTGGGTTTTCATTTGTACTGTTTTGATCTAGGTAGGAAATTGGTTTGCCTCTGATTTACCTGGCCCATGGGAACAAGCCCAACTCAAAAAATGAAAAAGGGAAGCCGGTGGTTTGTTTCTACGGCGAGCGGGAGACAGATGCGTGTTGTAGCAGATGTTGGCTGGAATTAAGACGAAGGGAGGCAAACGATGAAAAGAGGCATAGGATCTGGTGGCCGTAGGAAGTTTAATCATGCGCTCGCGCGGTGACCGGCCCAAATTTGGGCCGGCTGACCGGCGCCTAGCGCTGCCCTGCCCAAAATACAAAGACTCGCCGCCGCGCCTCCAAAAAGCCCCCCACCCCGCTCCGCGTCCGTCCCCCCCCCGTCTCTCGCATCTCTCCGCTGCGCCGGAACGCAAACCGCACCCTCCGACGTAGGGGATGGACGTAGAAGGAGGAGGAGGAGGAGGGTCCCGAGCGGCGAAACGACGGGGAAGGAGGAGGATCCCGAGCGGCGACCGTGGCTTCTCGTCGGTGGTGAGGCCCTCCGACGAAGGCCGCGGCATAGCGGCCGGGAACAGGCCGCGGAGGGACAGGAGGACGGCGCCGGACACCTACCGCGAGCCCAGCTCCGACGATGAGGTGGGGATCTCTCGTTAATTCTTACGTCCGTTGTACTTGTGCGCTACTTAGTGGTTAACGCGCGCGCCGATCGATCGCTCCGTCTTCGAGGGTTTAGGATTTGCTTGAAGCGGCACCCATCAAACTATCTAATTCCATTTCATAATTCCCTTCCGGTCCTTTCCCGTTGCTGTTCCTATTTTTTGCGATCGGGCGGAGAAGTTTAGCTGCTGATCTGCGATTCATCTCCCTTTCTTCTTTATTTATTTCTGGACTGGTGTTTTGATTTGGGTTAGATGATAGATCTCACCTCTTGGTGCAGGGATGACCATCTAGGGTTCTACTACTGTGATGCATTATATCGATTTGCCTTTATATCTGGGCTAAAGATCGTTGTCTTCTTGCCACCTTTTGCAAATATTTGTGATGTTTCCCATTTTGGTCTAGTAGACGCTTTGATTTTCGCTTAGGATGAGCTTTGGTTCACTAATTTCATTTTATTTTTGAGTACACAACACTTCTGCAGTGCGCACGCTAGTAGTCTTCAGCCTTCCGCTGCCGCTTTGGTTGACTAATTTTGTATGTTGCAAATATAGGATGGTGAGGAACCTGTGAATAATCGAGTTGTTCAGCCTCTGAACATACCCAAGAGAAGTGATGCAGGGAAAAAGAGGGGGCCCAGAAATAAGAAATCAGATCAAGATGGCAGCAAGGCCCACTCCCCGGATGGGCAAAACCATGGTGGAGAGAATACGGTAAATTACTTCACATATGTTTCAAATTTCATTTCTGCGCAATGGTTTTATGGACATTTTATAATTAACAAGACAAAATTTTGACCTTCCTCAGCTATTTCTTTATTTTGTTTTGCAGACTAGCGATGATGAGGATTTCAAGCCTGCAAAGAAACGGCAAAGAAGAGATGCAGCAAAGTGGAAGGGTTCCACTTCCACCGCAAAAAAGTTTAAGGAAGAGGAAGAAGAAAATAAGGTCACATCCTCCAAGACTAAAGTTTCTCATGAAAGATATAACAAGGCAAGCTACTCATTATCTGGCATAAGTTGTTTACGGAATGACTTTACGTATTTATTTTCGTGAGTCTAATGACCTCTGTTGTTTCAATCATCTAGAATGGGAAGAAGATGTTGACCGGGGAAAATGCTCGAATGTGCCACCAGTGCCAGAGAAATGACAAGAAGAAGGTGGTCTGGTGTAAGTCATGCAATAACAAACGATACTGTGGGAAATGCATCAAGAAATGGTGCGTGCATGTGTGGATATGTCTCCATATTGATTTCTGTTAATCGAAGTGCCAACCATTTACTGCTTTCTTCTGTAGTCCAAATTATTACACCTTTTGGTTAATCTGTAATTTTATCGTGCTAATACTGAAATCAACGCGGACATATGTGGACGCGGCGGGAATGTCCTACTGCATCTCTATATTGCATGCACCGTTGCTTTTGTGGTATACAAATGTGTGTACCAGTATCTCACAATTTTGATGTTTATGATTAATACTGTTTTTCCTATCATGGTGCAACCAAAACTTTGAAATCTTCCCTTCAAATATTTTTATTCCATTGGTGACTCGCAGAAAACAGTGGCTGTTGGTCTGATGTATTTCATAACACTGCTGTTTTTGGGCGTGTAGGTATCCCAATTTGACAGAAGATGAATTAGCGGCAAAATGTCCGTACTGTCGCAAGAACTGTAATTGCAAGGCATGCTTACGAATGATAGGAGTTGAAGAGGTTTGCACTTGGCACATACGCTCTTCTTCACAGTATCTTGTTTCATGTTGATTTTGATTGTGTTCGAATGATCCTCTTCTGCTTTTTCCCTCTCAATGATTTGTTTCATTTTTTATGAACCAGCCTCAACAAAAGGAAATTTCTGAAGAAAATCAAATTAGTTATGCATGCCATATCATGCGCTTGTTGCTTCCTTGGCTAGGAGAGCTGCAAAAGGAGCAGATGGAAGAAAAGAAATTAGAGGCCCGTATACTAGGTATGGTGTTCTAGGGGCACAACAAGATAGAATTCAATGTTCATGTAGATGTTCATCTGGTTTTGTTTACAGGAGTTTCGATGGATGAAATGAAGTTGGAACAGATCAAGTGTGGCCCTGATGAGCGTATCTATTGGTTAGGATGTTTCCATATTTACTTTCAACATGTGACTGTAGAAAGCATCTGATCCTGTTTCATTCCTCTACTGCAGTAACAGGTGTAGAACTTCTATATTCGATTTTCATAGAAGCTGCAAGCATTGTTTCTATGATATGTGCCTCATCTGCTGCCGGGAGCTTCGCAAAGGTGAGATCCCCGGAGGAGAAGAGGTGGAGAATGTGCAGTATGAGAATAGAGGAAAGGACTATATTTTTGGCAAGAATTTTCATTCAAAGGGTGAGAATCGAAGGGACTCTTTGAGGAGGAAGATGGACTCTCCTACTGATGGTAGCAAATCTTGCTCTCTGCTACTATGGAGAGCAAATAGTGATGGTGGCATACCTTGCCCACCAAAGGAAATGGGGGGCTGTGGTGGTTCTGACTTGGACCTCAAATGCATGTTTCCGGAGAAAATGCATGCTGACTTACAAGAGAGAGCTGACAAAGTTGTGAGGAGTGGAATATTTGGAAAAGCAACATTTAGTAGAAGTGACCAGTGCCCTTGTTTTGATCATTCGGGCACGGTAAGAACTGAGGTAAAGACAGTACGGAAGGCTGCAGATAGGAAGGGCTCAAGTGATAACTACCTATATTGTCCAGTTGCCACTGATCTCGGTGATGATGATCTAATTCACTTCCAGATGCATTGGGCAAAGGGTGAGCCAGTTGTTGTCTCTGATGTTCTTCAATCAACCTCTGGTTTAAGTTGGGCACCGATGGTTATGTGGCGGGCATTGCGTGAAAGAGCCAAGGGCAAGGCAGAAGATGAGAAGTTTGATGTGAGGGTAGTAGATTGCCTTGATTGGTGTGAGGTGCTGAACTCTATCCACATTTTTATTGAATGTCATAGTTGTCGATTTCTTTGATTTTATTTTTAGTAGTAAGCAGTGATTGTGTCTTACTCTTGCCATATTTAGATGATGACAGTTGTTTTGCACTCTCGTGTGCTTGCTCTGATTGCACGTCAGAAGTTCAAGCAGAAATACTCACGTCAGAACTTCAAGCAGAAATACTTATGATGATACTTCAGTGATTACTTATAAAATTACAAAACTAATTACATACACTTACTAAGTTCCAGAAGAAATGGTAAATTATGTTTTCCATTTTATAAGGATCATTTTGGTACAGGGGTTTAATCAAGCAATTAGTACTAGAAAAATGACCGTGGTTCCCACACTGTATTATTTGTCAGGAGAGTGCATAGTTAACAAGTCATCAATTTTACATGCATATATCTTATTTATTTTGAAAGAAAAGTGCAAAAGATGTTGGCCTTATATTTTAAATTGGAAGGGGTACTATACTAGTTTTATGGAATTTTATTGATTCATCAGTGAACTGAATTCCCCATTTTGAATAATGATGTTTACCGATAAAGGCTTTCGCCACACTTTATATGTGAGTCCCTTTGAATTTCGAAAATTGTGGTTTAATAAATAGGCGCTTATTGTGCTACGTTTGATGTTGCAGGGGTCACTTAAAATCCGCGAGTTCTTTAAGGGATATACAAATGGCAGAAATCATCGCAGGCCTCACTGGCCTGAGATGCTTAAGTTGAAGGACTGGCCTCCTTCTAGTACGTTTGACAAGAGGTTGCCTCGCCATGGTGCTGAATTTATCAGCGCGTTGCCATTTCCTGAGTACACCAATCCAAAATGTGGTCCACTAAATCTTTCGGTCAAGCTTCCTGCTGGTGTCATGAAACCAGATCTTGGGCCGAAAAGTTACATTGCTTATGGATTTTCCGAAGAGTTAGGCCGGGGTGACTCAGTGACCAAGCTTCATTGTGATGTTTCTGATGCGGTATGATGCTATTTTTATAACGATAGAGTTTTTTTTTGCCTCGGATATGGTTAAACTTTTGCCATGAAATGCTGGTCTCTACCTTCACGATCTGCATGCCAGTTTGGTTATCTTGATTTCCTAGCAGATTTCCCTGTGCAGTCTCACTGATCGTTGCATAGTTTTTGTTTTCTTATTTGTCTGTTGCTCTGGTTTAAGTGTAACAGATGTCTAATTTAACCAGGTAAATATCCAAACACACACTTACGAAGTGCCATGTGAGACATATGATCTTTGTCGGATTAAAAAAGTCCAGGAAAACATGAGAAAGCAAGATCTTCAGGAACTGCGTGGGGATTTGAATTCACGCACTGAGCTTAGGGCACAGCCATCTGTTGATGGATCTTACGAAGCCGTGATGACTTCATGTAGTATGGAAAGTTATAAAGATAGTTCTAATGGTGCGTATCACTACTTGTTTTGGGGAAATTGATTTTAGGTTTTTCTCTCATGTCATATTTGTGTCTTGCAGGTTTGCACATAAATGCTCCACATCGCGATGCTACAGATGCTGTTAAGGATAAAGGGACACCTCATAAATCTGTTACCAAATCCGATGAGATCCGCAACGGAACTCATTTGTACTATCAACGTCGTGCTAACAGAAAGGTGCGTCAAGATAAAGCCAGTGATCCTCCCAAGCCAGTTCCTGGTAAATTTGATGAGATTGGCAAAGGAATTCGTAGAAAGGTGCATCAAAATAAAGCTACTGATCCTCCCAAGCCAGTTCCTGAGAAGACAGAGAAAGATAAAACTGGTGGTGCTTTGTGGGATATATTCCGAAGAGAGGATTCAGAGAAATTACAAAAATATCTACGGAACCATGCCTCGGAGTTTCGCCACATCCACTGCAATCCTGTGAATCAGGTATTTAAAAAAAATCTGTTCCATTCATAGAAGTTACATCTTGTAGTTTACTTATCCTACATAACATATTTTTTTTATATTGTGCAGGTTATCCACCCAATTCATGATCAGACATTCTATCTGACAGAAAAACATAAGAAGAAGCTCAAGAAAGAATATGGTTAGTAAACCTTAAGTGTTAAATCTTCCCAAACACAGTGTGCCTCATTAATTGTGATGTCATTTCCTTATGTGTTTGCTTGCCTGCTTTAGGTGTTGAGCCATGGACTTTTGAGCAGAAGCTTGGCGACGCAGTTTTCATTCCTGCCGGGTGTCCTCACCAAGTCAGGAATTTGAAGGTATGAACCCTCACTCTCTTTTGAATTTAGCACGGTTCTCAAGACTGTACCCATTTCCTTCTGTGCAGTCTTGCACCAAGGTTGCGATGGACTTTGTTTCCCCAGAAAATGTGGGTGAGTGTGTTAAGCTGACGGACGAGTTCAGGGCACTTCCATCTGCCCACAAGGCCAAAGAAGATAAGCTAGAGGTTAGCAGCATTTGTTGTTGAAAATCGCGCTTACTACATTGTATTTGAGGAAAATTGATGACTGGTCTGAAGTTGGTTCTGGTTATTTATAGATCAAGAAGATGGCTTTGTATGCGTTTCTCGATGTTCTCAAATTCTTGGGACGTCACGTGGAAGGGTAAGAGACACTAGCCGTAATATTTTGTTTGTCACCGAGCTTTCAGTCAATGTGTTAATTTGGTGTGTGATGTATCAATCAGGTCAAAGAGCGGGGATGTGCAGCCCAACCAGTCCAGCGGTGGCACTGCAGAGGAAAAGCCTAAAAGGAGGGGTACCCGCGCAAGAGGTGGCTCTCGGTCTCGGATGTGACTGGTTTGCCTGCCATCAGACTGCTCTCTGGGGCTGTGACTGAAACCATTAGAGCTCCTAGTTCAGTTAGGCATCGTTGGTCAGGGTGTCTACTTTGTTTGTAACAAGTGGTAACAATTGACAAGTTGACTGCACATGCCCGTTGGAGTTTCTTTAACTTAGATTTCAGCTGTGCTGTTGATATTCGGAGATGCGATTTATGGTTGTTTCAGACTTGAAATGATGCCTTATTTAATGCCGTGCGTTAACTATGTGATCCCCAATCCTCACAACTTGTTGAATTCGCATAGCAAATCAGTAGGAGCCTCATGCATAATTTAGCAATAAGACTGTAGAATCACTGATAAGACGGATCAATCTTATGCTGTGTGTGTCAATTTAGAGCAGATAAACATATTATACAATGGATCAATCTTATTCTGATCGCCGGCCTGTTCCCAACGCCGATGATTCCAGATGGTCCACCGGAGCAGCAGGCGCACTGTGTCCCAGTGCAAGGGCAGGCGGCCGGACCTCCGAGATGGAGCTGCAGCTCACACCGTCCCCGACCTCGACGGCGCGCCATAAGTGGGCGACGCGGCAGCAGTCAGAGAGGAGATGATCCGTTGTTTCCGAGGACCTGCAGCAGAGCTCGCACCGGTCCTCATGCCGGATATGTTTCCTGAGCAGGTTCGCCTTTGAGTGGGCACGGTCCGGGGCCACAAGCCACCCGAACAGCCGCACTCGGGGCGGCACGGCGGCCTGCCAGATAGACTCCTGTACAGGACAACGCTCGCCGGTGAAGGTCAGCAGTTTGTACACCTGAGGAGGAAATAGGTTTGCCGTCGATAGACTTGATAAGGGAGCGGTCATCGGGGGCGAAACCCATTGGATTTTGCCTTGCTAAACTCATCCTCACAAGAAAATCGTAAACCTTTCCCGTTGCCATCACTATGCATGGGGCTAGTTTTCCGTCCGTCCTCTAAACTCATCGGGTTGGTGGGAACCTACCGGAAACCCATTAGAAAATCAAAATATTTAAACAAATATAGTGGCTACAAAGAATAACATGAACAAGCACATTTCAGCAGCATAATTTGAACAAATTTCAATAAAAAACAATAGTAGATGGTTCAACAGCTATATAAAGTGTATTTCAGCAGCATGATACCACATTTCAGCAATAAAGGTGATCAGATTTCAGCAGCAAAGATGATCAGATTTCAGCCATACATGGTCAACAAGATGTGCAACTACACAAGTTTTTGGTTCACAAATCACGAGCACAAACGAGATGAAATGGTCCAATACATAAGTTCTAAAGTAGAATTTATAGTTCACAATTCACTTTAGAGTTGGAATCATCATGGCATCTTTCACATCTTCAAGCCTCCAAAAGACCATCTTCAAATCTTCCAATGCCAAATCAAAGTTCCAAGTCCTAGGGAAGATCAAAATTCACAAATCGAGGTTTGGCCTCAACGCTGGGGTGTGTGTGTGTGTGGGGGGGGGGGGGGGGGGGGCTCGGTCGCATTGGCTTGGGCCGGATCAGTGCTTGGTAAAAAAATGTAATTTCACGGGTATTGCCGTGTTTCGGGTTCGGGGACTACCGAAACGGGTGTAAACCCGCGAAACGTGTCGGGTTGTATAATGGCCCAACAACAGCCCCACGGGGATGAAAAGATGCGCACCCCCGTCCCCTAATAGGGTAAAAACCCACGGGGACGCGGGTTTCAGGGCCCCATTGCCATCTTGGTCCACATCGGCCGTCAGGTTGGGCAAGCAGCTGGGGAGCATGGTCAGCTCTTGGCCGGCCACAGCCGAAAGGCGAGGAGCACGGATCCCATCCCGGCACACAGAAGCAGCAGTGGCACCGGCTTCAGAAGCATGGAAGAAAAGTGCCTGTTGAGAGGGCCGCCCTCCGCACACCAGCTATCAACCCAGAATATTGTCCGAGCACCGTCTTCGGGTGCGAACGTAAGATAGGTCGGGGTAGAGAGGGAGCAGGGTCGTGAGCGCCTTCCATACAGCCGACACGAGGGCGCGCTTGTCGTCCACGTTGTGGTATTCTCGCCAGAACCACATCGCCCAGGCCGAGCTCCGCGGTTGGTGTAGCCAATGTAGAAGTTTGACAAGCAGGCTGGCATTGTGGGCTGCCAGGTCGCACACCCCAAGACCAGTAGTGATTCTTTCTTGATAGGGAACATAAAGGTAATGTGTTTATTATATAAGATTTACATGGGTATGCCATATATTGTACCGGTTGTATCACAAAGTGAGTATCGAATGTGAACCGTGCAAGAGTCTGAACAAGCCATGACGTGTACATAACTGCGATAAAAATGCAAACACAACACATTCTTATTTGGGGTGGAGGTTGACGTAATCACCAGGACCATAAACCTCCGACAACTCGGCGAAAAAGCCTTTCTTCCTTCTAGGATTGCACCCCATATCCTTGCATAGTTGGTCGTTGTACCAAATGTTAAGGATTCCAATGCAGGACCTACGAAAGTAGCCACGAGAATAGCGCTTCATGAACTTGTCCCACTCAAGGACATCCCTCTGCATTGCTTGAATAGATGGTAACCTAAAGCCACCATCCATGAAGTGTGTTAGCCACTTGACCCGAAGTTCTGTTGTGTACAAGTTTGCTAAGCTCTCTGAATATCCGATGACTGCGAGCTGCGGAATCTTAGGATGGATGCATTCCCTAAATACCAAAGAAGCGAACAAACCATTACAAATCTGAAACTCTTAAGTGACTAATATATGGAGAGAAATGTTAATGTGGTAAATAAACCTATAAAGAGGCACAATTGTGGATGTTGATCCAACCGCAATCTTCTGAAAGTATTCTGATGTGAACATATCCTTGATCTTCTGATCCCCCTTGATCCAGTTCCAAAGATCACTATATCGCTTTTTGTCGGTGAAGATTCACCTTCAAGAAGCACACCTTCCTTGCAGAAACTAAAGGTCTTGGACTTCTTCAGAACAATGCTACCTTCCTCTAGTCTCTTGTAGTGATCTTTGGGCGTGATGGCAATCAAGCATGTCACCAACGCCTCGAAAAGGCTATGGCCAGGTACCATGTCATACTTCTTCATTGGAATGGAGTAGTAGCTCTCAGCGAACTTTGAAAATATCCACCGCTGCTCACAGACAACATCTAAGAATTTAGTTGAAAAAAAAATGCATAGATTGAATACAAATAAGGGTGACATGTTCAGTTGCACTACCAATGGAGTCAAGGTGGTGGCCAAGAGGCTCAGGAGGAAACCTTCACCAGGCTTGTGAATAAGGAGTTCAGAGAAGCGGTTCAGATACAACTTTGATATGTGGACACCCCAAGCGCAGTAGTCGGGTATGATCCAATGCTTTGTTCGGACTATCTTCGTACACGGTTGCTCCGTGCCTACGGTACCGAGAAGTACATCAAAATTCGTAAAGAACATAAATCGATGTTTAGTTATGGAAATGAAAAGGCTTAATTTGCAAACTCGTACCATTCACTTCTGCACATTCAGCAGCAATGTCGAGTGCTGATTTTAGGTACCCAACCACGGTCACACGCTTGCCCGCGATCATCTCCTTAGCTTTCGTACTGCCCATTTTGGAATAGTCCATTTTGGAGTAGGATCCTAATTGTTGTTGGTTCTTCACGGAGTAGTAGATAGCTGAATGTCAGAAATCATGGTAATTTTCCGTGTTCTAGATTTAGAGTTGCACATTATTAGTACTACTATTATTTTGTGCGATATTAGATCTGATGACGTACAACTAGATCGAGTTGAAAATGACAATTTACCACACGATTTAAAAATAGCGAGTCGGACAAAAACAAATAGCATGCAGCATTGCCACCTGTCTTGGAATTCAACAATCAAGACAAACTACAAACATACGCCTACAGTTGGGGCTTGGTGACGTATTTATAGATAATCTTAGTTCTAGATCCAAACTCTCTGAACATCAAAGCCTGATCATATATATAATACTGTAATTATGTGACCCATCCTACTATAGTAAAAGAAAAGAAAGTTATTAGGTTTACACCGTTCCCTAATATTTTCTCTTCTCTAGACACACGTTGTAGATTTTGTGGTCCTTTGCATTGGGAGGTTCAGTGGTGTGCCCAACGTACCGGAGTTTCCCCTCGGAAGAGGTCCAGAAGCATTTGATGGGAAGGTGATCCACTCAATGGAATATTCCAAAATGGGCAGTACGAAAGCTAAGGAGATGATCGCGGGCAAGCGTGTGACCGTGGTTGGGTACCTAAAATCAGCACTCGACATTGCTGCTGAATGTGCAGAAGTGAATGGTACGAGTTTGCAAATTAAGCCTTTTCATTTCCATAACTAAACATCGATTTATGTTCTTTACGAATTTTGATGTACTTCTCGGTACTGTAGGCACCGAGCAACCGTGTACGATGATAGTCCGAACAAAGCATTGGATCATACCCGACTACTACGCTTGGGGTGTCCACATATCAAAGTTGTATCTGAACCGCTTCTCTGAACTCCTTATTCACAAGCCTGGTGAAGGTTTCCTCCTGAGCCTCTTGCACGCCGCCAGGCCGCTCACGCCGGCGCCGACGATGGCTACACGCTTTGTTTTCATCGATTCTCTTGGTCCGTATACGAGCAAGAAGAAGGGAGGTGACTGGCTGAGGGCGGTCTGGGTTTTTGATAGGCGAGGTGGGGTACTTATAGGTGGCCAGAGACAAAGAGCACGTCTTACTACTCTGTGTCTAATAATTATTATATATATATAGATGTCATCTCACCAGCTGGGGCGGCTGTAGATAAGTTGCAGACAACCTCGTTATATGTTACCTATGTTATTTTAGGAGATGCCCATCTCTGCATGTTATGCGGGCGTCCAACCTTCAAGTTAATTTATCAGAGGCTCATCTCTGCATGTTATTTTGTTTATACGCGCGCCCAAAGTCCACACTTCTGGGGGCTAGCTCTGGCTAAGCAGAAGGCCAGATAATAAGTATTATCCCGTCTTGATTTATTGGTTTCCTTCGTATTTTGTGTCAAATTATGACCATTGATTTAACTAAGAAAATGATAATAATGTATGTCATCAAAAAATATATCGTTAAATTCATACACCCTCTGTCCCAAAATAAGTGTCTCAAGCTTATTTTGGGACGAAGGCAGTATTTGAATACACCCAGTGGCGGCTTCAGGAAATGAAGGCTGGGTATTCATTCAATTTTTTTTGCTCTAAATGTAGTATATGAACCAAATAACACAACACTAGCAATATATGAACAAAACAACACTAGCATAACGACAATAGCAATATTTCAATGTACCAGACCATAACGACATGAATACATAAGTACCTTTTGATTGATAAAGTGATGATATCCTTCTTACAATATAACTTTGCGGTCGCCTTTTTGGAAGAGATTAATGACATCTTCATCGTTCACTTGATTGAAAAGTTCTCTCTCAACAAATGTAACCAAACAATTGTTCAAATATTCATCACCCATTTTTCTCCTTAGCTTATTCTTTACATGACTCATTAAAGAGAATACCCTTTCAACACTAGCAGTAGCTACTGGCAGAATCAATACCAACTTAAGAAGCTTGTAAACAATATGATATTGTTCATGCTTGTTTGTCTCCACAAGCACAACTGAAAGTTGACACAGATTTTTCAGGTTTTGAAACCTTTCATCTCTACGCACATTAGTAACATACATGTTTAGTTACCATGAAAGTCTTGCCAGTTCATCACTTGTAAAATCAGAAGCATAAAACTTTGTAGCAAGCCTAACCAAGTTCTCTTGGTCATAAGCAGCAAATAGATGAAGTGAACAAAATGCTGCCATGCAAGAAAGTAGCTCTGTGTTTACCTCATCAAATCTGCCATTCAGCTCACTGATTTGCCTATCAACAACACCCACAAACATATCAACCTTGAAGCGGTGGTAATTGATCACACCATTACATAAACCCCTTCTAGGCCGGCCAACGGGAAAGTAAGGACCCTCCATATCAACAACTTTGATCTTATGCTTTGTACAAAAAGATGTGACCTTTGTGAGAAAATCATCCCATCCAGCATCGGTCCTCAAAGCCTTCAAGTAATACTTTGTGTCACGAACAAGCTCAATAGCATGAACAATATCTTTGTCTTGCTTTTGCAAAGCTCTACACAACTCATCTGTGTATCCAAATATGGCCAAACAATTCCACTCCTCTTCATCTTCATCTACGTTTGGTCAAACAAGGGGAACATAAATTTAGATACTTGCATCTGTTAAATAGATCGACTGCCTCCATCTAGTAATTTTAGCAAATCAAGAAATCCCAAATTGGGGGCGAGTCCGCGAGGGCAGAGGTCGTCGAACTTTTGTTTCTGTGCCGCGAGGGGCGGGGCGCCGCCGCCAGGGTTGCCTGTCCCTGCTCGGCTGCTGCTGCTCCCTCCAAGCCGAACGGGAGGGGCAGACCGGGGGGGGGGGGCAGGCACCGTCGGCGCGGGTGGCGGGGTGTTGCTGCCAGGGTCGCCCGTCCCTGCTTGGCTGCTGCTTCCTCCGAGCCAAAGAGGAGGGGCGGGAGTGGGGTTGGGCGCCGCCGGCGCGGGGGGCGGGGCGCCGCTGCTAGTTGACATCTACCTCCGGCGGGCGGCGGCGCTGCATGCGGGAACGATGTGAGGAGGGGTCGAGACGTCAAGTGCAACGTGGTCGAGCAGAGGGCTGGAGGCATCGGTGCGAACTGGAGCGAACCAGAGATTTCGTGGGCTGCGTTTGCTCTGGGCTGACCGCTGACATGTATATAATTTTTTTTC
Organism: Triticum aestivum; assembly: GCF_018294505.1. Taxonomy (NCBI): domain Eukaryota; kingdom Viridiplantae; phylum Streptophyta; class Magnoliopsida; order Poales; family Poaceae; genus Triticum; species Triticum aestivum. Next base: position 157,305,594 of record NC_057795.1, on the reverse strand, counting down.
CGTCCAAATCTTGGGTATTCCCGTGCATACACCTGCCGCCGCCACTGAATATACCCCATCCGTTCCTAAATATAAGTCTTTGTAGAGATCCCACTATGGACTACATACTAAGCAAACGCGTGAATCTACGCTCTAAAATGCATCTATATACATCCATATATGGTTCATAATGGAATCTCTACAAATACTTATATTTAGGAACGGAGGGAGTAGTTTCTAATGATATTATTTTTTATGACATGCATTAATATTTTGTTAGTTTAATTTAAGGTCAAAACTTGGCACGGAATATGAAGGAGATCAATAAACCAGGACAGAGGTAGTAAATAACATGCATCTCACCCTGAACATGGAGTTTCTACACTCGAGTGCATATGCAACTGGGTGAACAGTAACATTGAAACAAATAGAAAAAAAAATTCAAAAAGAAACTAAAAAAATAAGACAAAAATTGTCGAATGTTTTGTCTCAATATGCAAATTTCGTGGTGAAAGAACATTCTCGGAGGTCTGACAAAGAAAACAAAAACGATGTTCCAAGAAGAACAAGTTCTTGAAGCATTTTGGGAAATTGATTTTGGTTTTTTGTAGGGACGCTGTTGTTTTTTCATCACAATACTTTGCAAGTTGGTAAAACATTCAACAATTTTTCTAACAACATAATCAAATTTTTCCTATTTTAAAAGTTTACTTGTCATCCCAGGTGCATATGCACCAGAGAACATAACAACACTTCGGCACCTCACACCGTCTTTTTGGCGAGTCATTTAACACTACTAGGAAAAAGTCTAATAGTAGCGCGGGTTAAACAGCTAGTAGTAGTGCAAGTGCTCGCCCTACTACTAGGACGCTACAGCTAACTGGTAGTAGTAGCGCGGTGCATCCCGCGTTACTAGTACGTGTGTTAGTAGTAGCACACACTACTACTAACAATTTGTAGGGCGTGTCTGTGACCCGCACTACTACAATTAATTTAAAAACCCCCAAAAAATCTCGATCCCGTCCGTGCTGTCAATGGTTCGATCCAGCGATGACAGGGGTCACCGGTGGCGCGAACGGGCAGCGGCAGACCTGATCCGACGATGGCTGTTGGAGAGGGACCAGATCCAGGGCAGAGCAAGACAAGGTAATGAGGATTCTCTACACGGCCAAGGCAGAGAGCTCCTAGTTGGCCATGTCGATGACCTGCACAGGCATGGGCATGGGAGGTGAGTAAAACCAGAGGGAGCGATAGAGGGAAAAAGTGAAACGAGGGAGAGAAGAAGGAGATGGAGGGCGCATCAGGGCTGGTCGCCAATGGTGAGGTGCTCCGTCGTGGTGGCATGGAGGCGCGGGGGAAGACCGGCAAGCTCCTGAATGCCAGCGACGCGAGGCAGCGGCCTCATTGGGCGCCATGGAGGAGGAGGTGTGCTTGGGCAGGAGCACCATGGGAGAGCCTATGGAGAGAGGGGAGAGAGTGACGGGAGAGAGGAGGGATTCAGGGAAGGATATGATGACTTCAGGGCTATTAACCTACCTTGTACTTAGTAGTAGCGATGGTTTATACCCCTTGCTACTACTATCAACTTAGTAGTAGCATGGGTTTATACCCCTCGCTACTACTATGGCCTGTCCCGGGGGGGGGGGGAGTACGGTAGAGACCACTTAGTAATAGCGCGGGTGAATATAGCACGCTACTAGTAATTAGCAGTAGCGTGGTCAATATAGCACGCTACTAGTAAGCGGCTACCTTTATGCTTTTCCCTAGTAGTGTAACTTGCAATTTGGGGGTAATAGATTCTACATTTTGTCTTTATTGATATTACCTTTTTACTCTCTTTGACCATAGATTGGTGCTTTACTCCACATTTCAACATTTTTTCATGGACTAGAGACTTTAGTACAGTTTTGAGACTTGTGTCCTGGCCACAAATTGTTTTGAAACTTTTTATGATTAATAACCATGGTTGAAAAAAACCTAAATAACCAGAACTGTTGCGCCTGGAAAAAACGCACTTGTTGAACTCTGTATTGGGTTATACTTTGCAAACAAAAAACAACTATGTTCAATATCATAGTGCTATTGAATCTCATGACTCCCCCCTCTCGTGATGCTCCCGCGAGCGTTCGGGAGGCTAACCCTAGCACCGCTGCCTTCCCTCCCCCTCCATCACCACCATGGGCGCAAGCGGGCTAAGCCCGGTCATCGCTGGTGGCGGCGAGCCCCTTTCGTCTCCTTGCACGGGCCGGATCTTGCGTGTCGGGATACAACACTAGATGCCGGGCGCGGTAGTGCGGCGCCGCTCCAGAGCTGGCCAATGAAGATAGTGTGGTGGCGGTGCAACGGGCGGCATGGTGGTGGTGCATGCCGTAGAGTGGTGACGGCGGCGGCTGCTTCATCGCGGCACCCGGATCCACCTCTGCTGGTGCGGGTCATGGGCGTCCTTCCTTGTCGTGGCTCACTGGTGGGAGGGTGGCACGGTAATGATGGAGGTGTGCGGTCCCCATCCAATCAGGCCTTTGCGGCTGGACGGCAGCCTCAGGGCGGGAGGGCCTCCCTGGTGGCACCCATGGCTGCGGCAGTGACTGTTCTGCCCCCTCCTCTTCAGCATCGAGCAGCTACCGGTGCTCTCCCACTAGTCTGGCCTTTGGCTTTTGGGTGTGAAACATGGTGGTTTCCGGGGGAAGGCTGGTAGGAGGGACGGGTGTTGAGGGAGTCCTGGACTAAGGGGTCATCGGGTATCCGGTCTATTCAATATGGGCCGGACTGATGGGCTATGTAGATGAAGGAAGAAGGCCACCTCCCGTGTCCGGTTAGGACTCCTGTATGCGTGAATGACAAGATTAAGTGTCCGAATATGCTATTTCCTTTATCTGTAAACCGACACTGTACAACCCTAGGCCCCTCCGGTGTCTATATAAACCGGAGGGCTTAGACCAGAGACGGGATCATAACATTCATAGGCTAGACAATCTAGGGTTTAGCCATTACAATCTCGAGGTAGATCAACTTTGTAACCCCTATACTCATCGAATACAATCAAGCATGACATAGGGTTTTACCTCCTTTAAGAGGGCCCAAACCTGGGTAAACATTGTGTCCCTTTGTTACCATTGATCCTGAGACATACAACTTGGGCCCCCTACCCGAGATCTACCGGTTTTGACACCGACATTGGTGCTTCAATTGAGAGCTCCGCTGTGTTGTCAACGGAAGGATTGATGGTGCGCCTCTTCATCAACAATGATACCGTGTCCAGGGAGACTTTTCTCCTCGGACAGGTCTTTTTGTTCGGCGGCTTCATGCTACGTGCCGACTCGACCGGCCGCCACAAGCGGTCGACAACTATGCTCCTAGTTACCATATCAGGTTTGGGAACTTGAACTACGTCGCGGATATCCGAGGGGATCTATTCTTCGAGGGATTCGCGGCCCCGACTGCCGCTCCCCATCCTCATAAAGAGGGCCCTTCAGATCTGCTGTCAGACCCCGTCTAGGGGCCAGTGCTCACACCTGCCTTGGCCTTAGATCCGGGGTAGATCGTGTTTTTCAGCGACGAGAGGATCGATCATGCCGGACTCTCTCCTACCATGGAACTCTTAGCCGGAGACCCAGATGCGATCGCGCCGTTGGTAACCCTGAAATCAAACGGGACTCTCCCAGTCATCGGAGAGCCGGACTCACCTCTAGAGGATAACTCTGGATCACTAAAGATTGTTGAGGGAGTCCGGGATTAGGGGGTCCTCGGACAGCTGGACTATATACTTTGGCCAGACTGTTGGACTATGAAGATACAAGATTGAAGACTTCGTCCCGTATCTATGTGGGACTCTCCTTTGCATGGAAGGCGAGCTTGGCAATTCGGATATGTAGATCTCCTTCTCTGTAACCGACTCTGTGTAACCCTAGCCCCCTCCGGTGTCTATATAAACCGGAGGGTTTAGTCCGTAGGACAACAACAATCATAATCATAGGCTAGCTTCTAGGGTTTAGCCTCTACGATCTCGTGGTAGATCAACTCTTGTAATACTCATATCATCAAGATCAATCAAGTAGGAAGTAGGGTATTACCTCCATCGAGAGGGCCCGAACCTGGGTAAACATCGTGTCCCCCGCCTCCTGTTATCATTAGCCTCAGACGCACAGTTCGGGACCCCCTACCCGAGATCCGCCGGTTTTGACACCAACATTGGTGCTTTCATTGAGAGTTCCACTTTGTCATCACGATAAGGCTTGATGGCTCCTTCAATCATCTTCAACGATGCGGTCCAGGTGAAAGTGCAACTATCCCTGGGTAGTTTTAGTAATTCCTAACATCATATAGCTCATTGAGCTAATGCTACTTCAAGATAAATATTTCAGGAAAGCTCAATGATTGGCATGGCATGGATGAGAAAAGTGGATCCCTCAAAATGCTAAGGACAAAAGGATTGGCTCAAGCTCAAAGCACAAGACTCTACATTTTCTATTTTAGTGATCCAAGATCACATTGAGTCTATAGGAAAAGCCAATACTATCAAGGAGGGATGAGGTGTTGCTTAATGGCTTACTTGCTCAAAATGCTTAGTGATATGCTCCAAAGCCCTCAACTACTTTCTCATATCCACATATGACCTAAACCAAAAGTCCAACTCGGCCCTACCGATTCTTTCTATCCGGCGCCACCGAGTTCAGATGTCATAGCCACTGCCACAAACCCTAGGCAAATCGGTTTCACCGATAGGGATCTCGGTCTCACCGAGATGGGATTGTAATCTCTCTGTTTCCCTTCATAACGTTTTGGTCCAACCAAGATGAGTGATCGGTCCCACCGAGATTGTAATGCAAACTCTCTGTTTCCCTTTCGTAACGTTTCGGTCTAACCGAAATGAGCGAATCGGTCCCACCGAGTTTGCCTGACCAACCCTCTGTGTGTCCATTACCAAAATCGGTCTCACCGAGTTTGTGTAATCGGTCTCACCGAGATTACGTTATGCCTTAACCCTAACCATATCGTTCCTACCGATTTGCAAGTCGGTCCCACCGAAAATCCTAACGGTCACATTATTTGCTAAATCGGTCTAACCGACTTTGACAATTCGGTCGCACCGAGATTGGCAAGTTGTGTGTAACGGTTAGATTTTGTGTGGAGACTATATATACCCCTCAACCCACTCTTCATTCATGGAGAAATCCATCAGAACATGCCTACACTTCCAACATACATTTTCTGAGAGAGAACCACCTACACTTGTGTTAAGGCCAAGATATTCCATTCCTACCATATGAATCTTGATCTCTAGCCTTCCCAAAGTTGCTTTCCACTCAAATCTTCTTTCCACCAAATCCAAATCCTATGAGAGATTGTTGAGTGTTGGAGAGACTATCATTTGAAGCACAAGAGCAAGGAGTTCATCATCAACAAACCATTTGTTACTTCTTGGAGAGTGGTGTATCCTAGATTGGCTAGGTGTCACTTGGGAGCCTCCGACAAGATTGTGGAGTTGAACCAAGGAGTTTGTAAGGGCAAGGAGATCGCCTACTTCGTGAAGACCTACCCTAGTGAGGCAAGTCCTTCGTGGGCTACGACCATGGTGGGATAGACAAGGTTGCTTCTTCGTGGACCCTTCGTGGGTGGAGCCCTCTGTGGACTCGCGCAGCCGTTACCCTTTGTGGGTTGAAGTCACCATCAACGTGGATGTACGATAGCACCACCTATCGGAACCACGATAAAAACATCCGTGTCTCCTATTGCGTTTGCGCTCTCCAAATCCTTCCCTTTATATTCTTGCAAGTTGCATGCTTTACTTTCCGCTGCTCATATACTCTTTGCATGCTTGCTTAAATTGTGTTAAGAGTGCTTGACTTGTGCTAAGTTGCTAAAATTTGCCAAGAACTAAAATTGAGAAAAGGATAGATTTTTATTTGGGTCAAGTAGTCTAATCACCCCCTCTAGACATACTTTCGATCCTCCAAGTGGTATCAGAGCCTTGGTCTCCATTTGCTTTGATTTCCATAGCTTTTGGTAGTCATAGCCTTGGTTTCACAACCTAGGAGAGTATGGCGTCTAGCGAGGGAAATTACCACCGTAGAGGTCCTTACTTTGATGGTACTAATTTTGCTAGTTGGAAGCATAAGATGAAAATGCATATTCTTGGACATAACCCCGCCGTTTGGGCTATTGTGTGTATTGGCTTGCAAGGTGAATTCTTTGATGGGAGAGAACCGAACCGTGAAGCTACCGCGGAAGAGTTGAAGATGCTACAATACAATGCTCAAGCTTGTGATATCCTCTTCAAAGGATTGTGCCCGAAAGAATTCAACAAAATCAGCCGTCTTGAGAATGCAAAGGAAATTTGGGATACATTGATTGATATGCACGAAGGTACCGACTCCGTCAAGGAATCCAAGTTGGATGTGCTTCAAAGTCAGCTTGACAAGTTCAAAATGAAGGATGGTGAAGGTGTCGCTGAAATGTACTCTAGGCTTGCTCTTATCACAAATGGGATTGCCGGCTTAGGAAGTGAAGAGATGACCGACAAATTCATCATCAAGAAGATCCTAAGAGCTTTGGATGGAAAATATGATACCAAGTGCACATTGATCCAAATGATGCCCAATTACAAAGATCTCAAGCCAACGGAAGTCATTGGAAGAATTGTTGCTCATGAGATGTCACTCAAGGATAAGAAGGAGCTCCACAACAAGTCAAGTGGTGCTTACAAAGCCTCATGTGAAGCTCCCACATCATCGAGTGAGAAACAAACCTTAAATGAAGAATTGAGCCTGATGGTGAAGAACTTCAACAAGTTCTACAAGAGTAGAAGCAAGGAAAGAAGTTCCAAGTCAAGGTCTTACAATGACAAAAGATCTTCTAGTCGTGAGCGTAATTGCTACAATTGTGGAAGACCCGGACACTATTCCAATGAGTGTACGACACCCTACAAAAGAAGAGGAGATTCTCCAAAAAGAAGAAGTAGAAGAGAAGAATCACCATCAAGAGAAAGAAGGAGTAGAGATGATCGTTATGAACGAAGAACATCCCGGAGAAGCAAGGATTCGGAAAGGAAGGAAAAGTCATCAAGGAGCTACACAAAATGAAGACATCAAGCTCATGTTGGTGAACGGGTATCTGGCTCTGACTCCGACAATCACTCCGAGAGAAGCTATCACTTCGACTCCGAATATACTCAAGATGAAGGTGTTGCCGGTCTAGCACTTGTGTCTACCAACTCCTACGACATATTTGATTCACCAAATTAAGGACTTGGAAGATGCTTCATGGCTAAAGGCCCAAAGGTATCACACCCCGAGTATGTTGATTTCAATAGTGATGAAGATGACTTGTTAGGTGATGATGATTTACTTGTTGACAACTCTAGTGATGAATACTATGTTGAAACATCAATTAATCATGCTAATCAAGATAAAACGAATGACAATGATAAGGAGAAGATTGAGCTACTAACTAAAGAACAAAACACTCTTATGTTAGCTCATGAAACTATCTTAGGAGATCACCGAGAACTTTTAAGGACTCATGAGAAGTTACGCTTTGAAAAGCTCTACCTTGAGCAAGAACATGAGTTTTTAAAAGCAATCAATGATGATCTTCGCAAGAAAAGTTCTTCTTATATTGCCAAGCGTTTACTCTTATCTACTTACATGCCTCAAGTCAAGTCTAGTAACAAGAACAAGAAATATTCTTCCTCTAGTAGTAACAATAATCATGCTAAATCCAATGTTGTTGCTTCTAGTAGTTCTCTTGATTCCACTAATGATTCTCTTAGCCAAGTTACACTTGAGCAAGAAAATAGCTTATTGAAGGGAATTATAGAGAAAGGTGTTTACAAGAGCCTTGCCGGGAGTAAGCAATTCGAGGAAATTGTACGCAAGCAAGGAAGGCACCGGAAGAACCAAGGTGTTGGTTTTGAACGAAAGTTCAATGCCAATGGAGTTGAGTGGGAAGAAGATCAATACCCCAAGACGAAGTTTGTTCCTCAACAAGAGAAGTATGATCCTACTTCTTTCAAAGGGACACAAGCTCAAGATGATCTTCCACCACAAGACCACAAGCAAAAAGGCAAGGATAAGCTTCAAGAGGAGATTGATGCATTTTAAGAAGCTCCTAAGGCCTTGGTCAAGTGGGTTCCCAAGACTACGTCAAGTTCTACTTCATCGAGTACAACTACAACTCCAAGGATTCCCATCAAGATGATGTGGATCCCGAAGAAGAAGAACTAGAGAGTTCTTGAGGGTGACTCCGCCAACATATCTCACTCTTATCATTTTGGCAAGGACAAGTTCAATCAACTTCCACATCTTGCACTAGTTCAAGGAGTCACAAACCCTCTTGTTGGTAAGACAAGGGACAAGGTAACCTAATGCTTTCATGGATATCATCTTGTGTGTGCATCACTCTATGTCTATGGATATCCTTGTTTGTTCCTTGTTTGACTAACCCATGTAGGTATTGAAAGTGCAACTCACTCCAAAGGGATTGCTCCAAATGATCTACATCAACATTGAGCATCTACATCTTCAACACCTACATGAAGTCATCATCGACAAAACCCAAGGTTAGTTCATCCCTCTTAAGGGGGGATCTCACATCTAGGGGGAGCTTTACTCTAATAATTGAGCTAAAGCAACTCTAATGGTGTGAACACAACAATGCTTTATGTAAAAGTGGTAACCCCACTTGTGCTTAAACGATGAGTATGACCTATGATCAAATGTTCTCATTTGACTCCTAAGTCAATATACTCATATATAGATGATCTAGTCATCGCCAATTGCTTGATAGATGCTAGAAATGGTTGTGCATGCTTTTCCACATATTTCATTTGCCATTTTATTGTGTGAGCATGTTAGTTGGATAATTTACTCATTCGAGGACATCCACTTGTAGCTTTGATTGTTTGGTTTCTTTTCCTTGGCCAAGTGGATGGACAAGAATGCCTAAGAACCTTCTCTAGCTATCTATGCTTTTCTTGTCTCAAACTCTATTCATGCTATATCACAAAGTTTGATCAAGTCAGATTCGAACCACTCTGTGTGAGGAGCACTCGGAGTCCCTGATTTGTCATAGACTTCAACTTCCAAAACCTGTTTGTGCGTTTCGGTCTGACTGATTCATCCATTTCGGTCATACTGAGATCACTAAGTTGATCTAGGTTTTCAATCTCGGTGCAACCGATTTGAAATTTTCGGTCACACCGAGTTGCAGTAACTGCTTGCAGTTATGCATCTTGGTGCCACCGAGTTGTTCCACTCGGTCACACCGACAGGTCCAAGCTATATATACCCCCGGGCCAAATTTTGGAAACTTTTCCGAAACCCTTCGCCCGCGCACAGCTTGCTCTGCCTCTTCGGGTCTCCGGATCGTCCTCCTCGTTGCCAGCGACCTCCCGCCGCTGGTCTCCACCGCCGTCAACGGGATTCTGCTCCACCGTTGTCGCTGTAGCAAATCCATCACCGCATTAGGGTATTGATTTGAACTTTGTGCTATTCCTTACTCCGATTCCTAGCACATTGCATTGCCATTAATCTTGCCACGTTTGAAATCTTCCTATCCAGCGAAATCACTCCGTAGATTAGTTTTGGATAGAAAATTTAGGGTTAGATTTCCGCCGAATTCATCTCGGCCCGACCGAGTTGTAGAAATCGGTCTCACCGATTTGGCTCAGGCCATTGCACCTGTGATTCTCGGTCTGACCAAGAATTGCAAATCGGTGTGACCGAGTTCAATTCCTTGTGAAACCCTAGCAGTCTCGGTGCCACCAAACTGTGACTCGGTCTGACCGAGTTCACTAGTTTAGGTTCCAAAAGATGCTTCGACATCACTGAGTTTACAAATCGGTAGCTCCGAAATGCTTTCTGTGGAAAACTAAAACTAAGTTTTTGACTCAATTTTTTTGCAAAAACCTCTGTGCTTTGTGATGCTCATCTACTCTACCTCATCTATATCTATTCACAGGGTCTGCTGTCAGAGTTTGCATCATGTCAGATCAGAGTGATAGTCAGAACAAGTATGAGGATCAAGTTCACATGAGTGAGGGCACTAGTCCCTCTAGCAGTTATGATGAGGGTAGCAGGAGCACACCCAACAATTTGCCCAAGGCAGCCACGAGGGCCAGAAAGAAGAAGACCTCAGATTCTGAAGATGAGGACAATGTGGCTGTTGAGGATGAGTCCACCTCAAAGAAGAAGGTGCTGAAGAAGGAATATGGCACAGCTGCATCCACTAAGCCAGGAATGCAAAAGAAGGCACCTGCCAGGAGAATTCCCACTTCCAAACCTAGGAAGGTTGCCACTGGTGAAACCATGAAGTTCACCATTGAGTCTGATGAAGAAGCTGCTGACCAAGATCTGAAGAAGAAGAAGAGAGTCACAACTACTACTGCCAAAGTACTTGGCAAGCCCTCTATGAGGAGAGATTCTGAAGAAGAAGAGGAAGAGGTTGATGCACCAGCACCTAAAGCTCAGAAGCTGATGGGAGATGCTATAAGATCAGGGGCTGCTCCATCTAAGCCCAAAGATGCTCCCAAGGCTGCTGCTCCTAAGCCCAAGTCTGCACCCAAGAGGAACACCAGGAGTATTCCAGCTGAAGAGAAGAACAAGGCCCTAGTGCCTGAAGCTATTGAAGAAGATGAAGATTCACTTGTCTTGAGAAAGTTGAAGCCCAAGATTCCTGATCAATAATGATGCTCACCCAGTTGCAGAAGATATGAAGCTCAGGAAGGATGCAGGTCTGAGACTCTGGAGATAGACTGATCCCTATGCTGTCAGAAGAAGAGCTGCTGTGGACTACAGGTTCCACACTAAGGAACAACAAGATTTCTATGAGACAGTGTTGCTTGACAAGAAGCCCATAGTGTGTGACATGAGATGGGTTGACTGGGATTACATCAAGAAAAATGAAGAGCACTACCCAGGAGTTTATGACAGTTTCAAGTCTTGTGGAGTTGAAGACTTTGTTGGCCAGAAGCTCACCAAGTGGAATGATGAGCTCATTATGCAGTTTTACTCCACAGCTCACTTCTACCCAGATGGGAAGATACTCTGGATGTCTGAGGGTACAAGGTACCCAGTAAACAGTTGAGGAATGGTCTGAATTGATAAATGCTCCAAAAGAGAATGAGGATGACTTGGATGTCTATGCCAAGAAGAAGAAAGACCACAACTCCATGGCTCACATGTACAGAGAGATCCCAGATGCTGCACTTGAGACACATAAGTTTGGATCTGTACATTATCTGTTGTCAGGATTGCCTACTATCAACTGGATCTTAAGGCACACTTTGCTGCCCAAGTCAGGTGATCACAAGATGATCAGAGGCCATCCAATCAACTTGCTGCATATATTTGATGTGCCTCAGAAATGCAAAGTCATGAGCCTGATTGTGGAAACAATCAAAAGGACTACTGCTGATCATAAGAGGAGTTGTGGGTATGACCCACACATTCAGGAGCTTATAAACTCCAAGATGGGAACTGGCACATATCTTTTGGACAAGGAGCACCTGCCCATCTACCCAGACTTCAAGGACAACACCATTGTGATGGATGAGAATGAACCATCATATGTGCAAGCACAAGAGAAGAAAGAGAAGGCAAGGGCTGAGAAGGCTGCGAAGATGCCAACTACAGAAGAGGCATCTCAGATTTTCCTGAAGAGCAAGCAAGATCAGCTTGGCTACTTGATTGACTCCACCTTGAGGATTGAGAAGGGCTTGGCCACCCTGACTCAAAACCAGGAGAGCTTGGAGAGAATGATAGAGCAGAAGTTTTATGCTCTTGATGTCAAAGTGACTGAGATCCAAACTGCAGTTGAGCAACTTCAGGAGGATGTGGAGGAGAAGAAGGGCAAGTCAACTACTGATGCTTTTGCTAGAGTGCCCAGAGGACAGAGATCGGCTGCAGTGCCTATTCTAGACACCAGAGCTACATCATCTGCACCAGGTACAGCTTCAGTGCCTCCAGCTCCAGCACCCACTCCACCAGCTCCAGCTACATCAACAGAAGTCTTCGTCCAAGGAGCCATCTCTACACCATCACATGAAGACCAAGCCTGAGAGTCGTTTAGCACTATGCATTTTTATGAACTTTTTGGTAACTAGTTGCCAAAGGGGGAGAAAATGTATAGATCATAGGCTTCGAGAGAGTGTGTTGCTTTTGATCTCTCTTGTCTTTTTGGTGGTTGAACTTCGTGTGTTTGCTTGTTTGCTTGATACATTATGCTTTTGTGAGATACTTGGATGATCATGTGTTTGATCATATGCTATGCTACATTAATGCTTGTTGGATGATATTATCTCTTATTTCCTCATATGATCATTCACTTTGCTTGGTGATGAGTGCATGTATTTAATTATTATCATTTTGAGCGCTCCACCAAGATGTATGTGACATGGAAGAGTAACCCATGATCCTAACTCATTGTGCATTTGAGTCCAAAGCAAATTTTAAATAATGTACAAATTTAGGGGGAGCTCTTACTTTTCACATACTTCTCAAAGCAACAATGTTTTTCAATCTTATTATCATTTGTCGAAGCTTTGATATATATGTTGTCATCAATTACCAAAAAGGGGGAGATTGAAAGTGCAACTATCCCTGGGTGGTTTTGGTAATTCCTAACAACATATAGCTCATTGAGCTAATGCTACTTCAAGATAAATATTTCAGGAAAGCTCAATGATTGGCATGGCATGGATGAGAAAAGTGGACCCCTCAAAATGCTAAGGACAAAAGGATTGGCTCAAGCTCAAAGCACAAGACTCTACATTTTCTATTTTAGTGATCCAAGATCACATTGAGTCTATAGGAAAAGCTAATACTATCAAGGAGGGATGAGGTGTTGCTTAATGGCTTACTTGCTCAAAATGCTGTGTGTAACGGTTAGATTTTGTGTGGAGACTATATATACCCCTCAACCCACTCTTCATTCATGGAGAAATCCATCAGAACATGCCTACACTTCCAACATACATTTTCTGAGAGAGAACCACCTACACTTGTGTTAAGGCCAAGATATTCCATTCCTACCATATGAATCTTGATCTCTAGCCTTCCCAAAGTTGCTTTCCACTCAAATCTTCTTTCCACCAAATCCAAATCCTATGAGAGATTGTTGAGTGTTGGAGAGACTATCATTTGAAGCACAAGAGCAAGGAGTTCATCATCAACAAACCATTTGTTACTTCTTGGAGAGTGGTGTATCCTAGATTGGCTAGGTGTCACTTGGGAGCCTCCGACAAGATTGTGGAGTTGAACCAAGGAGTTTGTAAGGGCAAGGAGATCGCCTACTTCGTGAAGACCTACCCTAGTGAGGCAAGTCCTTCGTGGGCTACGACCATGGTGGGATAGACAAGGTTGCTTCTTCGTGGACCCTTCGTGGGTGGAGCCCTCCGTGGACTCACGCAGCCGTTACCCTTCATGGGTTGAAGTCTCCATCAACGTGGATGTACGATAGCACCACGTATCGGAACCACGACAAAAACATCCATGTCTCCTATTGCGTTTGCACTCTCCAAACCCTTCCCTTTACATTCTTGCAAGTTGCATGCTTTACTTTCCGCTGCTCATATACTCTTTGCATGCTTGCTTGAATTGTGTTAAGATTGCTTGACTTGTGCTAAGTTGCTAAAATCTGCCAAGAACTAAAATTGGGAAAAGGATAGATTTTTATTTGGGTCAAGTAGTCTAATCACACCCCCTCTAGACATACTTTTGATCCTACACCAGGGTGAGGTCTTCCTCCCCGGACAGATCTTCGTATTCGGCAGCTTCGTACTGCGGGCCAACTCGTTTGGCCATCTGGTGCAGATCGATAGCTACGCCCCTGGCCATCAGGTCAGGTTTGGAAGCTTGAACTATATTGCCAACATCCACGGAGACTTGATCTTCGACGGACTCGAGCCCATGCCAGGAGCGCCGAACAGTCGCGACGAGCATGACTTAGATCTGCCGTCGGACGGTGTTTGGGAGATCGCACCTGCGGCCGCCCCGGCCCTTAATCTGGAGCAGATCACGCCATACGAGGACGGGTGGATGGACCCCGCCACAGAGGCCGCACACTCATCGGCGCTGGAGCCGAACACAGACTTCACCACTAAAGATATCTGTGTCATCGGACCCTCGGACTCGTCTCTGGCCATAGGATCCGAACCGCGTACGTCCGTGCCTATCGAATTTGATTGGGCACCGGTCATGGAGTTTACCTTCGCGGATATCTTTCAACACTCGCCCTTGGGTGATGTGCTAAATTCATTAAGGTCTCTCTCTCTCTGTCAGGGGACTCTTGGCCGAACTATGTCCGGCTCGAGTGGGAAGCGGACAACGAAGAAATTCGTTCCCCACCCACCGCCCACTTCATAGCCGCTGTCGATGACTTAACCGAAACGCTTGACTTGGACTTTGAAGACATCGACGGTATGGACGATGATGCTGGAGACGAACATGAACCAACGCCCACGGGGCGCTGGACAGCCACCACATCATATGATATATACATGGTGGACACCCCAAAAGAAAGCAATGGTAAGGACACAACGGAGGACAATCCCATCAAGTAGCAACCAAAGTGACGATGTAGGCGCCGCTCTAAATCACGCCACGATAAAAACAATGATCATAGCGCAAGAAAGAATAATACCCCGGTCGACTTCAAAGGAAACGACGACCCCATGGACCCAGCGATGGAGCTGGATGAGCCAGGGGACAAAGAACATAGTCCGGAGCTGACGTCCGATGACGCTGATCCCTAGGGTAAAATTCATCAACCAGTCTTCGAAGAGGAGAACAGTCCGGAGGATGATGCACTCATCATCCCAGAAAAACACTTGGAACAAGAGAACCTCCATAGAAGGCTTATTACCACCGCGAGGAGCTTGAAGAAGCAGAAGCAAAGGCTTAAGGCCGTGCAGGATACGCTCAACCGCAGATGGAACAAAGTGCTTGACACTGAAGAAAAATACGGTGGCGATCGCCACACAAAGAGCTATCCAAAGCGCAAGCTGCTGCCCGAATTCGACGACGAGGCTATAGAGCCCATTCAGCCGAAAAATAAAACAGCCGATCAGCCGAACCGACCACCCCGTGGCCGCGACAGGGCGGCTTGATGCCGCACACAAGTCAGCACACGATTTACGTGAGCTCCTGGACAAAAAATCCGATGTGGCCAGGTCCATCTATGGATCTAGGAAGCATGCTCCGGCACAGGATCACAACCACCAAAACGATCATATCGATCGAATACCAGCTCGGAATCAACACCGAACACAACAACCGTCGACAGCATGCCATGACACATCCAAATACAGGGGCGCCGCGCACCCCTTGTGCTTCACCAACGAGGTGTTGGATCATGAATTTCCAGAGGGATTTAAACCCGTGAATATAGAGGCATATGACGGAACGACAGACCCGGGGGTCTGGATTGAGGACTTCATCCTTCACATCCACATGGCTCACGGATATGATCTCCACGACATCAAATACCCGCCCTCAAGTTGAAAGGACCAGCTCGGCATTGGTTGAAAAGCCTCCCCGAAAACTCAATTAGAAGTTGGGAAGAGCTTGAGGATGCTTTTAGGGCCAATTTTCAAGGGACCTATGTCCGACCTCCAGATGCAGACGATTTAAGTCACATAATTCAACAGCCCAGAGAGTCAGCCCGAAAGCTGTGGAACAGATTTTTCACTAAGAAGAATCAAATCGTCGACTGCCCGGATGCCGAAGCCTTAGCGGCTTTCAAGCCCAGTATCCGGGACCAATGGCTTGCCAGACACCTAGGCCAGGAAAAGCCGAGTACAATGGCAGCCCTAACAAGCCTTATGACCCGCTTTTGCGCGGGCGAGGATAGTTGGCTGGCCCGTAGCGGCACTAGCGACCCAGGCACATCCGAAGTCAGTGATGGCAACGGGAAGCCGCGACGCAATAAAAACAAGCGTCAAAACAATGAAGACAGCCCAGATAACACGATGGTCAACACCGGATTCAGGGGCTCTCGACCCGGTCAACGGAAAAAGCCATTTAAAGGCAGCAGAGATGGACCGTCCGGCCTAAATAAGATTCTAGACAGATTATGTCAGATTCATGGCACCCCTGAAAAACCTGCAAATCACACCCACACAGAATGCTGGGTTTTCAAGCAGGCCTACAAGCTAAACACCGAACACAAAGGGAGGGAGATGCCAAGTGAAGACAAGGATGAGCCTCGCCAGCCGAACACTAGGGGACAGAAAAAATTCCCAACATAAGTCAAAACAGTGAATATGATTTACGCAACACACATACCAAAGAGAAGGCGCAAACGCGAACTCCAAGATGTATACGCTGTAGAGCCCGTCTCCCGCAAGTTCAATTCTTGGTCAACCTGCCTGATCACTTTCGACCACAGGGATCATCCGACTAGTATCCGGCACGGAGGGTCGGCTGCCTTGGTGCTCAACCCAATAATTGATGGATACCATCTCACCCGAGTCCTTATGGACGACAGCAGTAGTCTTAATCTGATATACTAGGACACTGTTTGCAAAATGGGGATAGACCCGTCAAGAATCAGCCAAAGCAATACTACCTTTAAAGGAGTAATACCAGGCGTCAAGGCCCGCTGCACAGGCTCTCTAGTACTAGACGTTGTATTCGGTTCTCCCGACAACTTCAGAAGCAAAGAATTAATCTTCGACATCGCTCCATTCTGAAGCGGCTATCACGCACTACTTGGAAGAACAACCTTCGCCCATTTTAATGCAGTACCGCACTACGCTCACCTCAAACTTAAGGTGCCCGGTCCACATGGCGTCATCACAGTTAGCGGAAATACAGAGCGTTCTTTACGTGCGGAAGAATATGTGGCGGCTCTAGCAGCCGAACACTGAACGACCTCTCCAACCAGAATAAATGATCGGTCGTCAAGACCACGGACACGGTTAGACGAGTCCGGCGCACCACCTGTTGTAACAGCCCAGATAAACCTAAGCTTGGGACGATGGATATACCCCCATAGGTGGCGCTAGGGGCTGCACGCATGTAGAAAAGCCCATAGTTCGGCTTGACCCTATTAATACAATAACAAATTGCATTTTCATGATCGGTTCAGAATAACCAACTTCTCGCACGAAGTCTTTCACCTAGGTTTTTCCTTTTTTCAGATGATCATCATGCTACAGCCTTCCAGGATACGACACAATGGAGATAAAGGCGCAGACGTGCAGCAGGGCCCCGCTCAAAGGTTTCTTTTTAGATTAAGACCCTGCGTAAACCTTTTTTAATGTCTCTTGTTGCTTTTCCCCTCCGGACACTTAACACAACCGGGAGAGATACTGGCGTTATTGGCATTTCGTCACGCCAGACTAATGCATGTACCTGGAAACTCAGGGCTCATTATTGAGGGCGTTACTCAGCCCAGTATACGTTGTAAAGTCCGAATACCTTAGGGAGTGTTCGGCATCGCGAGTTTGGCCTTATATGCAGCAGCTCCGAATCATGTCTTCGGTCAATAGTTGGGTTTGCCCGGCTCCCGTGTTTTGCTACCTTACGTTCCGCTCTATCGGCTAAGGTGGCATCGGGAGAACTACTGCGATTGTGCCCTGGTTCATCTGGATGAGCACCTCAGTAGAGAAAGCCGAAAACTGAATGTCATGATATAACGCGAGACTGGTCAACCACTCGATGACTCAGCGAAATCTTCACGATTCCTCCGTATTAATGAAGGACTAGTTTCCCGGTCATGTACGTACGTGCACCGTATTCGGATAAACACGGAAATACCAGGGGCTATATAGTAGCCCCACCGTCAAGCTCCTATGGCTAAGTGAAAGTGTTAAAGCTATATAGTCCGATTGCCTGGTTCGCCGCGTTATCACCTCCTTAACGGACCAAGACGTTGGATCAAGTGTGATTACGTGCTTTTTCGAACACCCCCGCATTATATGCGTGGGGGCTGAAGCCGACGACTGCAAACTTTTAGGTTATATACATACATAAACGGCCGCATAGGAGGCACTATAACACTTTTGGGCAAAGGTATAGACACAGCCTTTATAATCAAAATAGCCATTGTCTTTACAATTCAGATACATGTCACTCGAACATGGTACTCTTTGAGCACTGAGCCTCTATTAAACGGGCGCCTTCTAGGACTTCTTCAAAATAGTGCTCGGTCGGGTCCTGGCCCCCCGCCGGTCCCCGGGTTGCAATAGTGGTGGCCTCCATCCGTGCCCCATATGTTTTAACACGAGCAAGAGCCATCCGCGCACCCTCTATGCACGTCGACCTCTTCACAACCTCGATATGCAACACAACACCAAGGAATTGTTGCACTAAACCAAAATAGCCGCCCGGCCTTGGTCCCTTTGGCCAAAGATGATCCATGACAGACCTCATAGCAAGTCCAGACAACCTATGGAGCTCGGCCCATGCGGCCATCTTTTCATTCAACGGCAGCGGACGCGTCGGGGCACTAAACTGTGACCAAAACAACCTTTCCACCTCATGATCTTTCTGATCCTTGAAAAACTCATTTGCATCAGCAACACTCTTGGCCAGGTCCGCATACGCGTCTGCAGCACTCCATAACTGATCCAGAGGGGCATACTTCGGATCTCTGAACTTCATCCGCAACAAAAAGGGCCTCCCAGCCATGATATCTCCGGCTTCACGAAGCTCCTCCCTTATCCCTCTAATTTCATAGCGAGTTTCCTTGGCTGCCTCCAAGGCCTTCTTCAGGTCAGCCACTTTCGCTTGGCTTTCCTTTTCAAGGAGCTCATAGCGGCCGGCGGCATCTTTCAGCTCAATAGCCATCTTGGCTATCTTATCTTCACTCTGGCAATGAGCAGCCTGTTCGTTTTAATTCTTCAGCTGCCTTTAGGGCAGCCACATCACTTCTCTTGGCTTGTTCCTTGGCTCGGGAAAGCTCCGCCCGAAGGATCTCCATGGCAGCAGCTCCATCTGCAGTCACAACATATTATAGATACTAGCATCATGCTCCTCTTAATATTTGCTGACAAGCCGAAAATACATACCCTGGGCCTCGTCAAGCCGCTTGTTCACAAGCGCGATGTCGGCATCCGCCATGTCAAGCTGCCGCTTCAGTTCGGCAAAATCAGCAGTCCGGTCAGCCGCCGGACCCTCAGCCGCCTGCACATGAAAGCAGCACGATCGTTACCTTGGACTATGATACTCTGTTTGCCGCCTCTGGGAGGCAACCAGAGTCTCAAGGGCTAGTATCTATACAGAGCACACCTAGCGTGTGCGGTACCGCCAAAAACACATAAATTACTTTGCGTACCTCAAAGCCTCTTAACAGGCTCGTAAAAGCTTCATTCAACCCGCTTTTGGCGGATGAAATCCTCTCAACCACCGTACCCATTAGGGTACGATGCGCCTCTGAGATAGCCACTTGCTCCAGAAGACCCATCAGTGTATCCGGCTGTGCACCGGACGGTCCCGGACTCTTTCTATTGCTCTCCTTTGGAGCCAAATACTCAGGACTTCGGGTAGCCGAAGAGTTAACTTCTGGCCTTGGCGGATCAGGAGAAACCCTCCGTGACGACACCTCAGGGTCATACGCCCCATGAGGCGGGGAGGCAGGAGGAGGCATCTCGCTTTCCATCATCTCTGGAAGAAGGTCCCCCGAAGACGAACTCTATTGAGAAGGGCTGCGAGCTGGACTGCAAGATATACGTCTTGGTTATTATTCTCAGAGAGGAAGCAG
This sequence comes from Triticum aestivum, assembly GCF_018294505.1. Classification (NCBI taxonomy): domain Eukaryota; kingdom Viridiplantae; phylum Streptophyta; class Magnoliopsida; order Poales; family Poaceae; genus Triticum; species Triticum aestivum. Next base: position 157,285,914 of record NC_057795.1, on the reverse strand, counting down.
GATATATTTACCAAATTACTTTTTGATCCGCTTACAGCTCGGTTGAGGGCTGGCCCCCTTGCGGGCACTGTGCGGTAAGGACACCCTCAGGGGCAAGGCCCCTGGCGAAGATCCCTTCCCTCGTTTGGAAGCCTCCATTTCTAAGTCTTCAGGGGCAACCCTTTTCTTTCCCTGAGGAGAGGGGATTCTAGACTCACCTCTCCGATTATCCTCCTTAGCAGAAACACTAATTCCCCCGGTTTGGATGTGTAACATGTGAAGCCCGCCCTCAGCTTCTTGATTCCTCCCTTCATCTTCTCCTGATGGCACTTGATAAGGTGCACGCTCGAGCATCCTGGTTAGAACAGGATCCGGCGAGCCTTCGGGAACGGGGGCCGAACACCTGATCCTCTCCGCCTTTCTTATCCAGCCCTAGCCGAGAGCAATTTTTCAGTATGATGTTGTAACAAATATAAAAGACGGCATGTTCGGTTGCGGAATTACTTACTAGTGTATCCGAACGGTTGCAGTTAAGACCCGCATCCTCGGTGGTGTCCGGACAATTTATTCGTGATCCGAAGAACAATCCATACAGCCCTTCGAGCGTCATGCCGAAGAATTGTTGAATAGTTTGTGGTCCTTCCGGGTTGAACTCCCACATACGGAGAGATCGACGTTGGCATGGCAGGACCCGACGAACTAGCATTACTTGCATTACCTTGACGAGACTGACTTCCCTCTCGAGGAGATCTCGAATGCGGCTTTGCAATGTCAACACATCATCAATTGGCCCCCAGTCCAGCCCCTTGTTGACCCACGATGCCAGTTGAGGTGAAGGGCCCAGGCGTAAGACAGGGGGGCGCCCGCTTTGTACCTCGGGGAGATGTGATATAAAACCACTCCCGTTGCCATAAGTCGGAAACCTCCGGGAAGGAACCCTTTGGCCACAGGGCATCGGTGCCTTTTCTTATTACAGCGCCTCCGCACTCCGCGTATCGCCCGTCGATCATCTTCGGCTTCACACTGAAGGTCTTGAGCCATAAGCTGAAGTGTGGGGTGATGCGGAGGAAGGCCTCACACACAACGATAAAGGATGAGATGTGAAGGATGGAATCTGGAGCTAGATCATGGAAATCTAGCCTATAATAGAACACAAGCCCTCTCACAAAGGGGTCAAGACTAAAACCTAGCCCTCGGAGGAAGTGGGAAACAAATACGACACTCTCATTGGGTTCGGGAGTGGGGATGACCTGCCCTTGAGCAGGCAGCCTATGCGGCGGTGAGATACCTGGCCTCCCTAAGCTTCTTGATGTCCTCCTCTGTGACAGAGGAGGCCATCCACTGGCCTTGAAGGTTGTATCCTGACATGGTTGAAGGTCTGAAGCGCTTAGCCTGAGCCTTGGGTGTTGGAACTCGAGGTAGGGGAAGGGAAGGATCGAGCGTGCAGAGAAAAGGACAGGCCTTGGCCCCTATATAAAGAGGGTGAATATCAAGCGTCCTCCGCGTGGCCGTTTGGAACTTGCCTAAAATCGAGGAGTCATACTAACAAGCGCGGTTGGGTTACCCACACCCGTATTGATTACAATCCCGTTGTCAGAGTAATGGGCCACGGGTAGGCTCACCCGAGTCCCAAGATTTACCAAGACTTTGGGCCAGCTCCGCCTAGCTGGGCCCCAAGCCGAAGCTCCGCTCTCTGGGGCCGGCTAGCTCAGTGGCCGGCTACCAGAGGGCGGATGACCCCAGACTGCGGTGCTCCGGGCGGCCGGTTCCTGGCAGCCGCCCTCCAGAGAGGGCGTCAACAGGCAGGTGGCCGTCCCACAACTGCAGCATGGCCGAGCCCCCCTTCGAGAGTACAAGATGGAGCATGGCTACAGTAAGGCGCGTCGCCTCCAATGCTCAGGACGGGCATGGCTACAGTGCTCTATACAGACGAAGATCTCCGCACGGCGGGGCACTATGCCATGTCTCCTCTGACGCTGCTCCGTGCAGGCGGAGTCCTGTTCCCCACGACGGCCTGTCGGTACGGCCTGCCAGAGGCGGGCCCTACTGGTCAGTGACCTCAAGGAAGGCGGCGGAAGCTCGACCAAGTGGATTCAAGAGGAGCCGGCCTCCAGCAGGCGGCCGTCCCTTGTCCCGAGGCATGCACGCCATTAAGCTGATGAGATCAGGTGTGGCTACAGTAGCCTCCCACCAGGCGGCGGGACTGTAGCCACGCAAAGGTGACCAAACCCTTGTCGCCAACGACATGGCTACAGTGAGCAGCCACCAACCAGTCGGCGGGGCCCCACCAGGCGGCGGGCCCCAGCGGTCGGCGGAGAAGCTAGAGGCTGGAGACACTGACAGCCGGGCCCAATAGCCGGCCAGATTACCATTGTACCCCTGGGGGGTGGCCTATATAAACCCCCCCAGGCCACCCATGCAAAGGGTTCGACCCCATTAGCACTAGCTACCCCTTACAGAAGGAAGAGAGCTGAGCCTTGCCTCCTCCTGCCTCTAGCGCACAGCTCGAGGAGCACCATCGTATCACTTGTTCCTTAGTGATCATGCGGAGACCCCGCAGAGCAGGACTAGGGGTGTTATCTCCTAGGAGAGCCCCGAACCTGGGTAAAGTCCGCCGGCGTTCGTGTCTACGCCTTATCCCGCTTCCAGGCACCGGCGACGTTCTACTCGCTCCCACCATGATAAGCCATCCATTGGCATATGTCGCACCCAACCCCCGACATTTGGCGCCCACCGTGGTGCGAGGTGCACCGTCTCCTGGAGATCTGCTCTAGACGGGAACCCTGTTCCTTCCTGGCGAGCGAAGCCAGCCCAGCACGCCCGATGGCGTCAGCCTCGACGCGCTGCGTGGCGCGGAGATCGCTTGCGCGGCGAGTTGCCTTGCTAACCTCGTCGGCGAGATTGACCTCTCCGACGAGCCGGCCTCCGACGCGGGCACAAGCTACCCTGAGAGCTGCCTCGTCAGCCTCCTCGACCAGCTCCATGTCGCTAGCGAGCCCGCTGTGGACCTGGAGTCCGTCGGCTCGACCGATTCGATGATTGTCGACTCCGACACGGTGTCGCTCGACGCGTTTCCCACCAACGTGGTGGTCTATGATGAGCCGCCTCCTCGCGAGTACAGCGGCGGGAGCACCGTCACGGAGGTGCTCGTCATTAACAGCAAGGAGCACTCGGACGGGCGTGCTCAAGATTCCCTTGAGGCCACCCCGCGTGACCTCTCGGCGCCCATTCCTAAGGGCGCGGATGCTGAGGTGCTGGAGGTACGCCGCCTCCAGCTTGTCGAGAGTGCCGGCCGCCTGGCCAGCATGCGCCGGCTGTCGGACGCCTATCGGCGCGAGATGGACCGGGCCGTAGGCGGCACACCGGCTCGTGGGGGGCCTAGCCGCCTCGGCACAGTTCGGCAGCATGGCGCGGCCGTCGCCACCATGTTCGGGGTAGAGCGCCCCGTCTACGCCATGCCTGCAGAGAACATGCGGGCCGCCCAGGCGGTAACGGATGAGTTGAACAAGTACGACGGCGACGAGCTCCGCCACATGAAAAAGCGAGTCCAACAGCTCCTGGACGCGGCAGCCGCGCAGCACAAGGCTGCCTGCCGCGCTGAAAACCCAGCCAGACGAGACAACGAGCCGCCCCCACACCGAGATCATAGGGCGACCTCCCGGACACTGACTGGTGGCGCCCGCGGAGGAAAGGGCAATGAGCCGGCTGCTAGCCGCAGTCAGACACGCATCTCCATCGAGCAGGACAAGGAAGGCCGCCCTCGTGTAGTGGAGCAGCGAGGCGACCTGCCGCCTCCCTTGCCTCGTGGAGCGAGATACCCCACTCCGCCTCCTGTCACGCACCCGACACTCGGCGACCGCCTTGGCCGCCGAGAGGGAGTCGGAGAGAATGATGCTCGCCACCGGATCGATCGCCTCAACCGATCCCTGGCGCTTGAAGAGGAAGATGCGCTGGGCCCGCCTGCTTCGGCCCCCGAATCCGCGATGAGCCCTTCCCCAAAGGGTTCACCCTCCCACGAGACACGCCCATATACACCGGCTCCGTGAAGTCGGAGGACTGGCTGGTCGACTACTCCACAGCCGTTAGCATAGAAAACGACAACAAGCACGTTGCCGTGAAGTACGTCCCGCTCATGCTTCAAGGCACTGGTCGGATGTGGCTCAACAGCCTGAAGCCCCGCAGCATCAACAGCTGGGTTGATTTCACCGAGGTCTTCATCCACAACTTCACCAGCACTTACAAGCGGGCCCCTAAGCCCCGACAGCTCTCTCTATGCGTCCAAGGGCTGACCGAGTCCACTCGCGACTACCTCACGTGCTGGACCGAGCTGCGCAATTCTTGCGAGGGCGTGCACGAGGTGCAGGCAATCAAATACTTTACTGCCGGGTGCCGAGAGGGCACCCTCCTCAAGCATCGCCTCCTCTGCGACGAGCCCGAGACCCTTGATGAGCTGCTGGTCATCGCCGACAAGCACGCCACGGCCGACTCCTCCATGAAGGCGGAAATCCTGGTTGACGCATCTGGAAAGGTGGCACCCCAGGCACCTCGGACTCCGGCTGGCGATGCCAGTCGGTGACAGCAGCCAGGAGATAACAAGCGAAAGGCCACTCAGCCGGCTTCTACTAGCCGGCAAGTGGCGACGGTCGAGGATCAGCAGCCAGAAGGGCAGCCGGCCCCCAAGAGGCAGAAGGGCGGCAAGTCCAACTGGTTGTCCGCCTTCTCTTACGAGCAAACTTTAGTTGCACCCTGCAAATTCCATAGCGAAGCAAAGCCCTCCAACCACACCACTTGGAAGTGTCACTGGCTCACCAGGATCGCCAGGGGAGATGGACTCCTGCCTCCTCCGCCTGCTGGACCGCCGCCTCCTCAGCCCCAGCAGCCAGCGGCCCGACCAGTCGGCGCCATCCAAGATGAGTACCTGGAGGAACATGGAGCTTATGTCGTGTTCACTAGCGTGGCCGACGACAGACGCAGCAGACGACAACAACAACAGGAAGTACAAGCAGTGGCCTCCAACACCCAGAGTTCATGCATTTGTCCGAGAAGCCTATCAGTTGGAGCAGGGCCGACCACCCAGAAGTGATGCGTTCCCCTGGTTCGTACGCCCTGGTCCTAGAAGCGACCCTTGCAACAGAGAGACGAGCAGCCCGTTTCTCTAGAGTCTTGATAGATGGCGGCAGCAGCATCAACATCCTGTATCATGATATAATGGAGAAGTTGGGAAACAAGCAGAAGCAGCTCGTCCCCAGTCGGAATGTATTCCACGGCATAGTCCCTGGCCTTTCTTGCTCACCAATCGGCAAGACACAGATTGATTTCCTCTTCGGAGACAAGAATCACTTTCGCCGAGAGCCAGTTTGGTTTGAAGTGGTGGACCTTCAGAGCCCCTATCATGCATTGCTAGGCCGGCCTGCTCTAGCCAAATTCATGGCAATCCCCCACTACGCCTACCTCAAGATGAAGATGCCGAGTACCAAGGGGATCCTGACAGTAGTTGGAGACTACAAGAAGTCGGTCGCTTGCGCCGCAGATATCAGCCGGCTGGCCGAGTCCCTCGTGATTGCAGCCGAGAAGCAGCTCCTTTACCGGGTGGTGGCGTTGGCAGGAAAGAAGCCGGAAATGCCACCCACGCCCTAGGAGTCGGAAGCTGAGCACTCGTTCAAGCCGGCCAAAGAAACAAAGAAAATACCCCTAGACCCAGAGCACCCGGAGAGGCACACTGTCATAGGTACGAGCCTTGACAGCAAATAGGAAGGCGAGCTCGTCGATTTCCTCCGTGAGAATCGGGACATCTTCGCATGGTCCCCCAAGGACATGCCGGGTGTTCCGACGGATTTCGCAGAGCACAAGCTACATGTCCGACCCGACGCCAAGCCGGTCCGGCAACCCTTGCGCCGCTTGTTAGAAGAAAAGAGAAGAGTTGTTGGAGAAGAGATAGCCCGACTCCTGGCAGCCAGATTCATCATGGAAATATTCTTCCCAGAGTGGCTGGGCAACCCGGTTTTAGTATTGAAGAAGAACAAGCAGTGGTGCATGTGCATTGACTACACCAGCCTCAACAAAGCCTGCCCCAAAGATCCCTTTGCTTTGCCGAGGATTGATCAAGTGATCGACTCCACAGCCGGATGCGAGCTATTGAGTTTCTTGGATGCATACTCTGGATACCACCAGATAAAGCTGAACCCGGCCGACAGGCTGAAGACTGCCTTCATTACGCCATTTGGGGCCTTCTTCTACCTGCCTATGACGTTCGGCTTGAGAAATGCCGGTGCCACGTTTCAGCGTTGCATGCAGAAGTGCATCCTCAAGCAACTCGGTAGAAATGCCCATGTGTATGTGGATGATGAGGTGGTGAAGACGGAGAAGCGTGGCACTCTGTTGGAGGACCACAAGGAGACCTTTGAGAACCTGCGCCATTTCCAGATTAAGCTCAACCCAGAGAAATGCGCCTTTGGAGTACCAGCCGGCCAGCTTCTTGGTTTTCTGGTCTCAGAGTGCGGCATAGAGTGCAATCCCATGAAGATCAAGTCAATTGAGATGATGAAGGTGCCCACCCGACTGCTGGACGTGTAGAAATTCACCAGCTGCCTGGCGTCAGTCAGCCGTTTCATTAGTCGGCTGGGCGAGAAGGCTCTTCCCCTGTACCAACTCATGAAGAAGACCACTTTTTTCGAGTGGAACGACAAGGCGGATGAAGCATTTCTCCAACTCAAGAAGATGTTGGCAACCCCGCCTGTCCTGGCAGCTCCGACTGAGAAGGAACCCATGCTCCTCTACATTGCAGCCACCAGTCGGGTTGTCAGCATAGTCATGGTAGTAGAGCGCAAGGAGAAGGACAAAGCATTGTCGGTCCAGAGACCAGTGTATTACTTGAGCGAAGTATTGTCCGCCTCCAAGCAAAACTACCCCCACTACCAGAAGATGTGTTACGGCATGCACTTTGCCGCCAAGAAGCTGAAGCCTTACTTCCAAGAGCACCCCATAACTGTCGTCTGCACAACCCTGCTTGCTGAGATCATTGGAAACCGGGATGCCTCAGGCCGAGTGGCCAAATGGGCTATTGATTTGGCCCCTTGCGCCATCTATTACCAGCCTCGGACCGCCATCAAGTCACAAGTGTTGGCCGACTTCCTCGTCGATTGGGCTGAAACCCAATATTTGCCGCCTGCACCTGACTCCACTCCCTGGCGGATGCATTTCGATGGTTCAAAAATGCGCACCGGTCTGGGAGCCGGCATCGTCCTCACCTCTCCCAAAGGCGACAAGCTTAAGTACGTGCTGCAAGTCCACTTCGCCGCCTTCAACAACGTAGCAGAATATGAGGCACTCATACACGGGCTCTGGCTTGCCAAGGAGCTTGGCATTCGCCGGATCCTGTGTTATGGTGACTCCGACTTGGTGGTCCAGCAGTCTTCAGGCGACTGGGACGCCAAGGATGCAAACATGGCGAGCTACCACTTTCTGGTGCAGCAACTCAGCGGATACTTTGATGGGTGCGAGTTCCTTCATGTGCCAAGGAATGACAACAAGCAAGCAGATGCCTTGGCACGGATTGGCTCCACCCGACAAGCAATACCGGCCGGCGTCGCCCTACGCCGCCTTCTGAAGCCATCTGTCAAGCCATCTCCGGATTCAGACTCCATCTTTGTGCCGGTCCCCCCCGAAGCAGTCGGATCCGACTTGGTGACTCCAAAGGCCGGCACGGGGGTTTTGACAGGCAGCCCGGGGACTACTACAGCCATGACCAACCCGGGGACTTCAGAACTCGGCCCGGGGACTTCGGAGCCCGGCCCGGGGACTTCACGAGTCGACCCGGGGACTTCTTCAGCACAGCAGGCGGAAGCAGCCGCCCACCCACCGCCTTCCGGCCCAATCGCCCTTGTGCAAGTCACGGAGGTTGCAGTCGAAGAAATTGCGGCACCCTCATGGGCTCAGCCGATCCTCAAGTTCCTGGTGAATAAAGAGCTGCCAACCGATGAAATCTTAGCCCGACAAGTACAGAGGCGAGCTGCAGCTTACAACCATAGTCAATAAAGAGCTGGTACGACAAAGCGTCACAGGAGTCTACCAGCGATGCGTGGAGTCGGACCAAGGCCAAGCAATACTCAGAGATTTCCATCAGGGCGAATGCGGCCACCACACGGTTTCAAGAGCACTGGTGGCCAAAGCCTTCCGCCACGGGTTCTTCTGGCCAACCGCTCTGGAAGAGGCCAAAGAGCTGGTCAGAAAGTGTAAAGGGTGCCAGCAATTCCGTTCCAAGCCACACCAGCCGGCTTCTGCACTCAAGACCATTCCCATAGCCTGGCCCTTTGCCGTGTGGGGGTTGGATATGGTGGGACCATTCAAGACGGCCCGTGGAGGCATGACTCACTTGTTGGTTGTGGTGGACAAGTTCACCAAGTGGATAGAGGCAAAACCAATCAAGAAGCTGAATGGGCCGACTACCGTGACCTTCATCGCCGACATCACCACGCGGTACGGCATGCCACACAGCATCATCACCGACAACGGCACCAACTTCGCCAAGGGAGCCTTGGCTCGTTTTTGTGCGACACAGGGCATCCGCCTGGACCTAGCGTCCGTTGCCCACCCACAGTCAAACGCCCAGGTGGAACGCGCAAACGGCCTCATTTTGTCCGGCCTCAAGCCCCGACTGGTCGAGTCTCTGGAGCGCTCGGCCGACTGCTGGCTCGACGAGCTGCCGGCCGTCCTCTGGAGCCCGCGCACAACTCCAAACAAATCGATGGGCTTCACGCCTTTCTTCCTCGTCTACGGTGCCGAAGCCATCATCCCGACGGATATCGAATTCGACTCCCCAAGAGTCACTATGTACACCGAGGCGGACGCCAAGGAAGCACGAGAAGACGGCGTCGACTTGCTGGAAGAAGGCCAGCTGTTGGCACTCAGCCGGTCGGCCATCTACTAGCAGAGTCTACGCTGATACTACAACCGCAAGGGGAAGCGAAGGTCCTTCCTGGAGGGAGACCTTGTGCTCCGGCTGATCCAGCGAACAACCGGACAGCACAAGCTCTCGGCACCTTGGGAAGGCCCTTTCATCATCAGTAAGGTGTTAGGCAATGATGCCTACTATCTGATCGATGCGCAGAAGCCCAGGGCGCGCAAGAGAGATGATTCAGGAAAAGAAACGGAGAGGCCGTGGAATGCAAACCTCCTCCGAAGGTTTTACAGTTGAAAGCAGTATGTATCACGCTACCTTTTGTACTATGTATAAAGACTCCGGGACCCCCGAGGAAAGCTCGGGGACTGCCCTCTTTTTATCTATATGATAAGCGTCATGCCCATGAGAATGTATGGTCTATTTCCTTCCGCCTGGCCTGGGTTTGACCAATCGGCCTGGAGCTTCGCCGCCTTCCACAATATGCCGCCTCCTGCAGCTGGACAAGTAGTGTGCCGGCACCAAAGCTTACTTTGTCAAAAGTCACAGCTTGCAGAGCGACTGCATGGCAGGCAAAGGTTGCAAAGAGGTGCCCCGCACAAAAAAACGACTAAGGAGGAAAACGCATATGGTGGCAGGCGGCCTCGCACCTCGCCGGCCTCCACCTTACTACACAAAGCTCCGAATGGCTAAGTCCTAGCCCCCTTCACAAATGGCTAGAATGCTCAAACCAGCCACGGTCCGCAGAGCGGTCGTCTGGCTGGTGAAAGCAAAGACAAAGGGTCGGCGGCAAAGGGAAAAACTCCAAGGAGAAAAAGGAAAAAAGGTTGGAGGTCGGCGCAGCAAGCATGAGCAATGATAAAATATTTTACATAGATAAAGGCGTCTGGCCAGCATTCAAACAAGTTTGATATACAACCCCGTGGGTGGAATTGCGCAAATTAACAAAGTGTTCAGAGCGTAAACAGAAATAGGTAAGAGCCTAAGGAGCAGAAGGCTCCGCTGAGCGGCGGTTGGCGCAGCAGAGGGCTCCGGCTGGGCGGTGCCGGTTGGCGCGGCAGAAGGATCCGGCTGGACGGTGCCGGATGGCGTGGCCAAGGGCTTCGGCTGAACGCCGGAGTCGGCTGCACCACCTGGCGCGGCAGGCAGCTCCGTCTGGGCAGAGGGTCGCCGGCAGCAGGCGGGCGTTGGAGTGCTGGAGGACGGAGTCGGTGGCATCCGTCGGAGGAACGGGCGGCGGGTCCGCCCCCACTTGAGCGCCTCCAGTAGCATGCGGCGCCTCGGTGCGTGGCTCATTGCTTGAGGCCCGGTCAGGTTGGGGCTGACCGTCCGCCCCGACCTCCGGCATGTCGACGTCGCTCTCGTCTTCTTCCTCCTCCTCCTCGTCCTCCTCTTCCTCCTCCCCGTCCTCCCCTTCGTCGCTGGAGTTGATGACTTCTGCAAAATCCTCGCTGTCCTCCGGGTTCAGCCCGAGCCACTCGTGCGGAGCTTCGCCGCCTTCCTCGACCACCTCCGGCACAAAAACATTGGTGTCGGTGAAGTCAGCGATCGCCGCCGCCCTGTTGACGAGCTCGGCTTCCACCGCCGCCAGCTCCTCCTGCGCCTCCAGTCGGAACATGGCTAACTGGGCTAGATCTAGCCCAGGGTACCACGCCTTGACGAATTCCAAGTCCTGGCGCGCCCCTGCCCGGGATGCCGAGCCTTTCCAGGCCTCCAAACGGCCGGCCGCCACCCCCAGCCAGTCTGCAGTCCAACTTGGGGTGCGCGGATCCGGCAAGCCCGGCTAGAGGGCGGAGACCGCCTGGGCTCCGGCGCGCTGGAGGCGGCGCAACAGGCGGTGGGCAGGCCGAAGCCAGGCTTGAATGCTGAGGACCTGTTCGTCAAGAGTCCGCGGGGCATCTACGGCGATCTGCGCGTCTCCCGCTCTTCGCTCCTCATGCTGGGCCTCAATCATCTGGATCGCGGCTACGGAATGGCCCGGGAAGAAGTCTGTACGGGCAGAAGAAGAAAAAAGGACAAGACCATAAGCACGGGCCGGCTGCTCAAAGCAAGAAATCAGGGGAGCAGAGCTTACCGTCGACCAAGTCTTCAATGTTGCCGAAGCAGACCGTCACCTGGGCCTCCCTGTCGGCCCAAGCAGAGCGTTCGAGCTCGAACTCGGCAAGGAGGCTGGTCTCCGCCGTCTCCGCCTTCTGCTGGGCTGCCTTGAGGGTTTCCGCCTGTTCGGCATGTTGAGCGACCAGGCGGTCCCGCTCCTCCGCCAGCTTGCCGCACTCCGCTTCCTTGCCACGAAGGGCGGTTTGGGCTTCGCCCAGCTACTGCTGCAGGGCGGCATTAGCCTCTGAAGAAAGAAAGAAGAGAAGAAGGCATCAGTCAAGCATAAAAGACAAAGGAAAGAAACGATCAAGGAGATTCGGCCCGACTGCTCAGCAGTTGGCCCGAACCTCGGGGACTACAGCCCGCGGGCGCGCCAGCGCGTCCCCGTGGAAAATAAATAGGCGACAAGGGAAAAAGAGCAACTGAGGAGATTCGGCCCGACTGCTCGGTAGTCAGCCCGAACCTCGGGGACTACAGCCCACGGGTGCGCCAACACGCCCCCGCAAAGAAAGAAGAAAGAGACTCATGCCGGCTTTCGGCAAGATGGGCTGTCTACGCCTCCAGCTCCCGAACCTTGGAGTTATAGGCGGTCGCACGGAGGTTGTGATAATCCTGCAGGAGAAACATTAAAATAAAGTCAGCAATCGGCAATCACAAGTTGAAGTTCCGACCCGCCTGCTCAGCAGCCGGCCCGGAAATTGGGGACTACACCCAGTGGGTGCGCTTGCATGCCCCCACGAGAGAAGCAAAGAAGAGCACTCGGAGAAGAAACTAAAGGACGGCTTACCCGGATGGCGGTGCGCGACTCCAAGTAGGCCTCGTTGCAGCGCTTGAGTGCCACTGCCTCCGCCCGGAGCTTGGCCTGGATGTCAAGAGACGCCTCATTCAGAGCGCCAGTTCCGCCCCCCGTGTACCCAGCCCACGGGTGCGGCACTGGTCGCCTCGGTGTCAAGGGCGGACGAGCTCGAGGCGCCGATCTCCTACGGCCGTGGCGCCGAGGCCGCCTTCTCCAGATAGCGGCGCGTGGGAATACGGACGGCGGGAACCAGGACCGTTGCCACCAAAGTCCCGACCGGTGGCACCGGCGGCGCTACTGGCTGTTCACCCCGCGGCTAGCTGGCTAGCAGAGGCGGCGGAGGCGGTGGGGGCGGCGGCACAAAGACGTCCGGCATGGTTACGTCACCGCCGCCCTGCTCTCGGATCGGGTAGTTACCGCCGGCTCCTCTGGCCGTTGCCTCGAAATCAGGCGGAGGCGGCGCAGTATCAGAGGGGTCACAAGTATAGGCTCTTGGCGGCGGGCGGCCTCCGCAAGCCGTTCCTTCTCTACGGCCAGGGCTTCTGCCTGCGCCAGCGCCCTCTCGGCGGATGCAGCAAACAAGGCCGCCTGCTCTTGGGCGAGGCGGTCGGCCTCCGCCTCCTCGCGCGCCTCCCGCGCGTTCCGCTCTGTCGCCTCCCGGGGGTCGGCGGCCGGGCCGATGTGCTGGCTGGTCGAAGAGGTCACTGCCGACCTGAGGACCAAGCCGGCGCCCGACTTCTCAAGGGTCAGCGGGGCCCTGAAATAAGAAGACAAGTCAGGAAACTTTCACGACAGATTGATGAAAGAACAAGGAGTAAGGGAATGATGCTTACACCGACACCATGACAGGCACCTTCGGTTGCCTCCGGTACTGGGCCGCCTTGGCCGCGGTCTCTCCCCGCCTGGTCGCTGCGGCCGGGTTCTTGGGCTTCTTGGAAGTGCTGCCGAACAGGGTCGAGCCCTGTTTCCGTTTGCACTTACCGCCTGGGGCGGGCGGCCTAGAAGAGGAGCCGGCGCCGGTGGGAGCGGAGCTCCGGGCGGGGCACGGCTCATCGTCGTCTTCATCATCATCAGGCCAAGCCTCCACGCCGCCGCCTCCCTCGGAGCCGCCGGCTCTGCTGCCGCCATCCGCTCTGCCTCCGCGGCCTGTTGCATCGTCGACCAGGGCGGCCGCCCCCAAGTCGGTGTCGTCCACATCGCTCTCCTCCCTGTCCACCTGGAGGTTATCACCCGGCCCCAGGAGGGCGGCCGTTGCCTCGCGCATATAAATCTGCAACCAAGAAGGAGTCAAGTCTCGAAGGGCGGTGCCATGAAGAGAAACGAAGCAGAAGAAAGTGGCTCAAAAGACAAAGACGTGAAACTTACCGCAGGGGGCGGGTTGTGGCGAGAGTACGGCCGCTTCCCGTACCGCCACTCCTTCTCCGACATTTTGAGGTCAGAGATCTCGTTCACCATCCGCGAGACTTCGGCAGGCGGCATTCCCTTCATGCATAGCCGGCACGGATCACGGTGTCCGCCCATACGGAAGATCAGATGAGGGCGGCTCTGGAGTGGGAGAACCCGACGCTCGACGAAGGTGACGAGGAGGTCGGAGGCCACGAGGCCCTCCGACTCCTGGAGCACCCGGAGTTGGCCAATGGCGGCCGCCGCGTCCGCCGACATTGGTTTCGGCTTGTACCCCCAGGTGGGCCGAGCCCCGGTGGGGGGGCCGGCCTCATAGGCCGGCAGGTTGAGGAAGTCGGCAGCCGGGTCCGCATTCTCGACGTAGAAGTAGGACTGCTGCCACATCTTCACCGACTGCGCCAGCTTGATGAACGGGAAGGCGTTCCGCTTCGCCGGTCGGCGCACGGCAACATAGCCCCCGCACTCGGTCGCCGTCTCCCTGGCGGAGGTGCCGAGCTTCCCATAAAAGAACGCTCCCCACAACTCGATGGTGGGGAGGATGCCGAGGTAGCCCTCGCACGCCGTGACGAAGGCGGAGAGCAGGGTGACGGTGTTGGGCGTGAGATGGTGGGGTTGAAGGTTGTAGAAGTTGAGGAAGGCGCGGAAGAAGTTGCTCGCCGGGAGGCCGAAGCCCCGCAGGAAATGCGAGCGGAAGACGACCCGCTCACCTTCCTGCGGTGCCGGCGAGATCTCTGTCTCCGGCGGTACCCGCGCCTTGATGAAGGCCGCGCTGGGCATCCAGCGCGTGTCGCGAAGGAAGGTGATGTGGTCCTCGATCACCGTCGACCCATCCCAGTCGCCCATGGCCCCGACTGGCGGCACGGAGGGGAGAAACGCGTCGGCGACGAGCAACGATGAGCAACTATGGCAACGCTATGGCAGCAGCGGCGGAAGCTGAGGGAGAAGAAGAAGAGTGGGAGGGGGCGCAGGAACTTTGCCGCACCTCCCCCCTCCCTACTTATAGTGCCCGGGCCATGAAGCCGAGGCGGCGGGACGTGGGGTCGTGGGATTTACTGCGCCCACGTCCCCACAACCCCCCGTCTCCCGCGTGCATTTACCCCGTCGTGAACAGTCATGGGGATGGCAACCGCCCCCTCTGGCGCAGTAAATCCGCCCGGTTGCCGAGGCGTGGTAGTGGTGGGCCCGGCCCGGTGTCACGTCCCATCCAGAGCGTGGGATGGCAGGCTTGCCAGGCTGACGCGCGCCGCGTGGCGCGTCCGTGGCGGGCGGCTGCCTGGGAAGCTTAACAAGCACGCCACCTGTTTCCCGCCCGGAAGTTCAAAATCAACCGTATAGCTCCGCCTGGTGGAGGCCGGCTGGAGCGGTCGGCTGGCCACCAGGCGGACCGACATTTTTCCAGAGCTCAGGGAGGGGAGAAGCCGCTGAGACCTCGCGGCCCCTCGACCACGACGCATCACCGGCTTCGAGGACTACTGTCGGAGTAATGGGCCACGGGTAGGCTCACCCGAGTCCCAAGATTTACCAAGACTTTGGGCCAGCTCCGCCTAGCTGGGCCCCAAGCCGAAGCTCCGTCCTCTGGGGCTAGCTGGCTCAGTGGCCGGCTGCCAGAGGGCGGATGACCCCAGACTGCGGCGCTCCGGGCGGCCGGTTCCTGGTAGCCGCCCTCCAGAGAGGGCGGCAACAGGGCAGGCGGCCGTCCTACTACTGTAGCATGGCTGAGCCCCCCTTCGAGAGTACAAGACGGAGCATGGCTACAATAAGGCGCGTCGCCTCCAATGCTTAGGAGGGGCATGGCTACAGTGCTCCGTACAGAAGGAGATCTCCGCATGGCAGGGCACTGTGCCATGTCTCCTCTGACGTCGCTCCGGGCAGGCGGAGTCCTGTTCCCCATGACGGCCTATCGGTACGGCCTGCCAGAGGTGGGCCCTACTGGGAAGTGACCTCAAGGAAGGCGGCGGAAGCTCGACCAAGCGGATTCAAGAGGAGCCGGCCTCCAGCAGGCGGCCGTCCCTTGTCCCGAGGCATGCACGCCATTAAGCTGATGAGACCAGGTGTGGCTACAGTAGCCTCCCGCCAGGCGGCGGGACTGTAGCCACGCAAAGGTGACCAAACCCTCGTCGCCAACGACATGGCTACAGTGAGCAGCCACCAACCAGTCGGCGGGGCCCCACCAGGCGGCGGGCCCCAGCGGTCGGCGGAGAAGCCGGAGGCTGGAGACATTGACAGCCCGGCCCAGCAGCCGGCCAGATTACCATTGTACCCCTGGGGGTAGGCCTATATAAACCCCCGAGGCCACCCATGCAAAGGGTTCGACCCCATTAGAACTAGCCACCCCTTAGAGCAGGAAGAGAGCTAAGCCTTGCCTCCTCCTGCCTCTAGCATACAGCTCGAGGAGCACCATTGTATCACTTGTGCCTTAGTGATCATGCGGAGACCCCGTAGAGCAGGACTAGGGGTGTTATCTCCTAGGAGAGCCCCGAACCTGGGTAAAGTCCGCCGGCGTTCGTGTCTACGCCTTATCCCGCTTCCAGGCACCGGCGACATTCTACTCACTCCCACCATGATAAGCCATCCATTGGCATATGTCGCACCCAACCCCCGACACCCGTGATAAGGGGAACATGATCTCTGCTTCGAGAAGACGTGCCAATAAAACCGCCTCGCAACACGTGCAGTGGTAGGCTGGGGAAAACGGTTCGTAATAACTGGGCCATGTCGTGATGTCACGCTATTAAAAGTTGTTAGCAGATTAGATTTGAGGAATATTGTGCTCTCTACAGCGGTATGTGGAATTTGTTTTGCAGAGCCGGACACGATCCTTGTGTTCAAAATCTTCTATGGAGTATTCGGAGAAGGAACCCGCCTTGCAATGCCGAAGACGATCTGCGCGCCGGACTCATTGTCATTGAAGCCTGGCTCAGGGGCTACTGAGGGAGTCCGGGATTAGGGGGTCCTCGGACAGCCGGACTATATACTTTGGCCGGACTATTGGACTATGAAGATACAAGATTGAAGACTTCGTCCCTTGTCCAGGTGGGACTCTCCTTTGCGTTGAAGGAAAACTTGGCAATTCGGATATGTAGATCTCCTTCTCTGTAACCGACTCTGTGTAACCCTAGCCCCCTCCGATGTCTATATAAACCAGAGGGTTTAGTCCGTATGACAACAACAATCATAATCATAGGCTAGCTTCTAGGGTTTAGCCTCTACGATCTCGTGGTAGATCAACTCTTGTAATACTCATATCATCAAGATCAATCAAGTTGGAATTAGGGTATTACCTCCATCGAGAGGGCCCGAACCTGGGTAAACATCGTGTCCCCCGCCTCCTGTTACCATTTGCCTTAGACATACAGTTCGGGACCCCCTACCCGAGATCCGTCGGTTTTGACACCGACAACTGCCCCCCCAACTCAATCAAGCGTCTGGCCCTGCAGATCCGCAAACTTCCATCCAGCTCTCGCTTTTAGACGAGGCATTGGGCTTAGTACAATCTCTCACCATTACGGAAGCTTCACCTCCGAACTACACCCAGCACCGGCTGGGGGCCGAGGTCGGGGAATTTCACACCCCACCCACCACCCACTTAGTAGCCACTGTCGAGGATTTTACCAACATGCTAGACTATGCCTCCGAAGACATCGACGACATGGACAATAATGTCGACACCGAGCAAAGCCAAAACCCGCCCATTACAGGGTGTTGGACGACCACTTCTACCTACGATGTATACATGGTGAACACTCCTGAGGAGAAGGACGACGATGGCGCTCAAGATCCAGGCAAGGACAAGCCCGTCGACAAACCACCAAAGCACCAGCGTCAGCGATGCTGCTCACGATCGCGTCGGGCAAAGGATAACACTACCGGCACCGGAGACAATGAAACCTCGGACAACACCGAAGACCACCCTGTCGAGCCCACATCCGAACAGGGCAAGAAGGAGGAGGGTCAGTACAGCCCCGAACACGCCGATCATCAGGACCCGGAGGACAACAATTACTTACCTATCTCCCAAGAGGATGTGTGCCTCGGTGACGAAGATTTCATCATCCCAGAGGAACCCCTCGAACAAGAACACTTCAAGAGACAACTCATCGCCACTGCGCGGAGCCTGAAAAACAAACAGCAGCAGCTTCAAGATGAATAGGACATGCTCAATGATAGGTGGACTAAAATCCTAGCCGCCGAAGAGTATGGCCTTGAGCGATCAGTAAAGAGTTACCCCAAGCGCAGGTTGCTACCACAGTTCGACAAGGAAGCCCTCGAGCCAATTCTGTTGAAATACAACTATGCTGATCAACCGGACTGACCACCACGTGGATAGGACAAACTGGCCCATCATGCCGAGCACTAGCCTACACCACCTCGGTGTAGAGGCAGGGAGACAACGGCGTTGGACTACACTTATGACCTACGTCAGGACCTGGCCAATAAAGCCAGTTAGACCAGATCGATCTATGGATCCAGAGGAGGTGCCCCGGCACGAGATGACGGCCACCAAACCTAGCACGATCAACATCATCAAGTTCGAGGTCAGCACCAAACACAGATGTCATCCGAACTACATCGCGATGTAGCGAGGTATAGAGGTGCCGCACACCCTATGTGCTTTACTGATGAAGTAATGCAGCATCAATTTCCGGAAGGGTTTAAACCCATAAACATCAAACAATATGATTGAACAACAGACCCTGCTGTCTGGATCAAGGATTTTCTTCTCCACGATCACATGGCTTGTGGAGATGACCTCCACGCCATCAAATACCTCCCCTTGAAGTTGAAGGTACCAGCTCGGCACTGGCTGAATAGCCTCCCAGAGAGCTCCATAGGGAGCTGGGAAGATTTAGAAGACGCTTTCCTAGACAACTTTCAGGTCACCTATGTCCGGCCTCCGGATGCTGACGACCTAAGTCACATAATCCAGCAACCCGGAGAGTCAGCCCGCAAGCTTTGGAATTGGTTCCTCATTAAAAAGAACCAAATCATGGACTGTCGAGACGCCGAAGCCTTAGCGGCCTTTAAACATAGTGTCTGTGATGAATGGCTTGCCCGACACCTCGGGCAGGAAAAGCCGAAAATCATGGCAGCCCTGACAACACTAATGACCCGCTTCTACGCGGGTGAAGATAGCTGGCTAGCTTGTCGAAGCAACAGTTCCAGCAATCCTGGCACCTCTGAGGCCAGGGCCGGCAATGGCCGGCAACGCCGCAACAAGAACAAACATCGGAATAACAACGATGACACCAAAGACACAACAGTCAATGCCGGATTCAGTGGTTGTAAATCCGATCAGCGGGAGAAACCTTTCAAAGGAAACAGGGACGGTCCATCCAACTTGGACAAAATCCTCGAGAGGCCCTGTCAGATTCATGGTAGCCCCGACAAGCCTGCTAACCACACCAATAAAAATTGCTGGGTTTTTAAACAGGCTGGTAAGTGAAATACCAAACACAAGGGGAAGTGACCTCCAAGTGAGGACCACGACGAGCCCCGTCAGTCGAACACCGGGGGTCAGAAGTAGTTTCCCCCCAAAGTAAAAATAGTGAACATGATCTATGTCACTCACATACCCAAAAGGGAGTGCAAACGCGCACTAAGGGGTGTCTACGCCGTAGAGCCTGTCGCCCCAAAGTTCAATCCATGGTCAGCATGTCCGATCACTTTTGATCGCTGGGATCACCAAACCAGTATCGGTCACGGGGGTTCGGCCACCCTGGTACTCAAACCCATCATCGACGGATATCATCTCACTAGAGTCCTTATGGACGGCCACAACAGTCTTAACTTGACCTATCAAGATACTATCTGCAAAATGGACATCGACCCATCAAGAATCAAGCCAAGCAACACTACCTTTAAAGGAGTAATACCCAGCGTGGAGGCCTGTTGTACATGCTCATTAACACTAGAAGTGGTATTCGGCTCCTCGGACAACTTCCGTAGCGAAGAACAAACCTTCGATATCGTCCCTCTCCGCAGTGGCTGTCACGCACTTCTCGGACGAACGGCTTTTGCCCGTTTCAATGCGGTCCTGCACTATGCTTATTTGAAGCTTAAAATGCTCGGACCGAGGGGCATCATTAAAGTCAATGGAAACATGGAGCGGTCCCTCCGAACCTAAGAGCACACCGCGGCCCTAGCAGCCGAGGCATATGGCGGCCTCATCAAGCCGAACAATTCATCGGCCATCAAGTCCAATGACATTGTTAAAAAAGTCCGATCCGCACATCATACAGATAGCTCGGCGGACTTGGACCTCGAATATCAATTTCGCCTTCGTCGACTGCCTCATAAGGCCGTGGTATATGTACCACGTGTACATAACTACGCACACCTTGGGCAACGCCGGAGGCACACTGTAGGAAAGGTCCATAGTACTGCTTGACCCTATTCGGACCTCACATACCTTTTTTCCTTTTTCCCCTTTCACTGTAGGTTCTTTCAAAAACTTAAAAGTTTTATGGTTGCATGAGGGCTTCCTCTTCGGCCCCTCTTCTTTACAGACAACCATCTTACATCTCCTCTCGAAGGACTAACTACTAAGGAGAAATGGCGCAGACATGCGGCAGGGAACCATTGGGATCTTCAAACCATTACTTTAAGGCCCCGTGTAAACCTTTCCCTTACGTAAATTTTCTGGCATGTAACATGGCGTCCATATTTATGGCGCTATTTGTCTAAACACACCTCGATGCATTCATAAAGATATAAAGGAAGCAAATGATCACCACTTTTTGTTTGGTCTGCATATTATATTATCACTTGTGTTCCTCCTTACTTCCGTTCGACGTACATGCTTTAGCATAGCCGTCGCGCCGGGGGCTGTCTTCGGCCCTGCACATTTTAGAGTCGAAATACCTATAGGAAACTCTTTGGCGTCCTGGATATTGCATTATATGCATCTAGTCTGATTCATGTCTTTGGTCTATAGTTGGGTTGCCCGGCTCCTGTGCTTACCACCTTACGTTCCGCCAGTTCGGCTAAGGTAGTAAAGGGAGAACTACTGCGATTGTATTTCTGGTTCATCCAGTTAAGTACCTCAGTAGAGAAAGCCGAAAACTGACCATCATGATAAGCGAGAGCTGGTCAGCAATCCGGTGACTTAGTGTTATACTACAGATCGTTAGTGATTCTTGTCATGTCACACGAGGGGCTGGGACTCGACCAGGCGCATTGCAAAGGCACCATAATCAGATTGCCACTCAATGCAACTAGGGTTAATACTTAACCCCACCAATGGACTCATATGGCTAAGTGAAGGTAATAAAGCTGAATAGTATGATTGCCTAGTTCGCATCGCGAACGCCTCCTCTACGGACCAAGTCGTTGGATAAAGTGCGGCCATGCGTTTACGAACACCCCGGTACTATTTACATGGGGGCATAAGCCGACGACTAGCAACCTTCAGAAATAAAAATAATAAACGGCGCGGATTCATAACATGGTTTATGCCACCCGGTTACATTTAATCAAACAAGACATCCTTGAAACATTGGCCCTCTACTATTCGGGCCCCTTCTAGGACCTCTGCAAAGTACCTCTCCAGCTTCCGATGATCTTTGCCCTCCGAAGGCCCTGCTGTCGCCACTTTGGTGGTCTTCATCTTCACCCATTGCATCTTCACACGGGTGAAGGCCATCTGGGCACCTTCTATGCAGGCGGACCGCTTTATGGCGTCAATCCGAGGATGCGCGTTGACAAGCCGCTTCACGAGGCCGAAGTAGCTACTAGGCATGGGCTCGGCTTGCCAAGCTGGACTATCAGATCCTTTATGGCCAGCCATCCTGTGCAGCTCGGTCAGCTGCTTCAGCTAGTCGTTGAGGGGCATCGAATGCTCTGGCGCAAGATACTGCAACCAAAACAGCTTCTCGATTGAGCTCCCCTCCCCGGCTCGGAAGAACTCCATGGTGTCAGCAACACTCCTCGGAAGATCCGCAAACGCGCCTGGAGAACTCCAAACTCGGGTCAGCAAGATATATCTCCTACTTCCAAATTTACTCTGCGGAAGAAAGGCCTTACCAGCCACTATCTTCCTCGCCTGCTGGGTCTCCCGGCGAGCGCTCTGGGACTCAACCCAGGCCTTTGATATCCTAGAGAGCCTTGGCGAGTTCAGATGCTTGGTCCGAAGTATTTTGCTCTCAGGACTCGCACTTAGTAATGGCGTCCTTGAGCTCTTGCTCAACTTCGCCCACCCGAGCCTCATGCTTGCGGCGGGCAGTTTGCTCTGCCTCCAGCTCCTTCGCCGCTTTGTCAGCAGCTGCCTTGTTCACCTTCGCCTCTTTCTGGGCTTGGGCAAGCGTGCTCTTGAGGGATTCGACCTCAGCCGCACCAACTGTGATCATAATCACAAACTCAGATAAGTTAAAAGACTCAATACACATATCAATTCTGATATATAAGTTCCGCATACCTTGCGTTTCGTCAAACCGCTTGTTGACGCGGTCGAGCTCCTCATCGACCAATTGAAGCTTCTAATTGAGCTTGGAAACCTCTGCGGCATGGGCGGTCGCCGCCAACATGGATGCCTGTCACACACATTATCACAGTATATTAGTAACTTCGCTTGGGGATCCTCTATCTGGTTTGTTCTAATCCGGACAGAGTCTCAGGGGTTACTGTCTATATATGGGTTCATCCTTTCATATAAAAAGACTGTTAGAGGATTACATCGCATACCTCAAAGCCCGTCAGTAGGCTATTGAAGGCTTCATTCAATCCGCTTTTCGTAGACTGAACCTTTTCCATAACTGCACCCCAATCTCCACGATGGAAGCGCATTGCAGCGCCTCCTCCGGAGCAGGAGCAGCCTCCGGATTAACGGGGGCCACTGCGGGAGCTGTTGCTCCTCCCCCTCTATTGAAGGGGCCTGCACATCCCTTTCTGGAGCCGTATTGGTCTCCGGAATGGTGTGCGGCGGGGGCCCGGACTGTTGGGGCTCCCTGTTGTTGGTAGGTCTTGATAACCCACAAGTATAGGGGATCAATTGTAGCCTCTTTCGATAAGTAAGAGTGTCGAACCCAATGAGGAACTAAAGGTAGAACAAATATTCCCTCAAGTTCTATCGACCACCGATACAACTCTACGCACGCATGACGTTCGCTTTACGTAGAACAAGTATGAAACTAGAAGTACTTTGTAGGTGTTGTTGGATAGGTTTGCAAGATAATAAAGAGCACGTAAATAAAAAGTAGGGGTTCTTTAGATGAAGACACAACTAAGCTAGTTTTGGTAGAGAGCTTTTGTCACGAGAAATTTATTTGTCTCTAGGCAATCGATAACTAGAACGATAATCACTATTGCAATTTTATTTGAGGGAGAGGCATAAGCTGACATACTTTCTCTTCTTGGATCATATGCACTTATGATTGGAACTCTAGAAAGCATCCGCAATTACTAAAAGTCATTAAGGTAAAACCCAACCATAGCATTAAAGCATCAAGTCCTCTTTGTCCCATACGCAACAACCCCCTTACTCGGGTTTATGCTTCTGTCACTCAAGCAACCCACTATAAGCGAATCATGAACATATTGCAACACCCTACAGCGGGAATCCCTCACGCTTGCGCAACACGGAGGGCACAATAGGACAACACCAATAATAAAACATGCAACTCAAACCAATCACAATCATCAATTAGCCCATAGGACAAAACGGATCTACTCAAACATCATAGGATAGCCATACATCATTGGGAAATAATATATAGAGTTGAGCACCATGTTTAAGTAGAGATTAGAGCGGGTAAAAGAGGGGTTACACGGCTGCATAGAGGGGGGAAGAGTTGGTGATGAGGGCGGTGAAGTTGTTGGTGTAGATCGCAGTGATGATGATGGCCCCGGCGGTGTTCCGGCGCCGCCGGAAGCAAGGGGGAGAGAGCCTCCCTTCTTCTTCCTCTTCCTTGACCTTCTCCCTAGATGGGAGAAGGGTTTCCCCTCTGGTCCTTGGCTCCCATGGCATGGGAGGGTCGAGAGCCCCTGAGATTGGATCTATCTCTCTGTCTCTCTCTGTTTCTACACTCCCAGATTCTGCCCTTTCACCGTTTCTTTTATATCCGGAGATCCGTAACTCCGATTGGATTGAAACTTTTGCCCAGATTTTTCTCCAATAATTTGCTTTCTTGCAGCAAAAGAAGAGCGTCAACCTCCTTACAGGGTGCCCACGAGGGTCAGGGGCGCCCCCTGCCTCGTGGCCCCCTCAGGCACCGTCTCGCGTTGGTTTTTCTTCCCAAAAGTCATAAATATTCCAAAAATGATCTCCGTCCATTTTTATCCCGTTTGGACTCCGTTTGATATGGGGTTTCTGTGAAACATAAAACATGCAACAAACAGGAACTGGCACTGGGCACTGGATCAATATGTTAGTTCCAAAAATAGTATAAAAAGTTGCCAAAAGTATATGAAAGTTGTAGAATATTGGCATGGAACAATCAAAAATTATGGATACGACGGATCAGCATCCCCAAGCTTAATTCATGCTCTTCCTCAAGTAGGTAAATGATAAAAAAGATAATTTTTGATGTGGAATGCTACCTAGCATAATCTTGATCATATGTCTAATCATGGCATGAATATTAAGACACGAGTGAGACAAAGCAATAGTCTATCATTTGACATAAGAACAATAATACTTCGAGCGTACTAATAAAGCAATCATGTCTTTTCAAAACAACATGGCCAAAGAAAGTTATCCCAACAAAATCATATAGTCTGGCTATGCTCCATCTTCATCACACAAAATATTCAAATCATGCACAACCCCGATGACAAGCCAAGCAATTGTTTCATACTTTTGACATTCTCAAACCTTTTCAATTTTCACGCAATACATGAGCGTGAGCCATGGACATAGCACTATAGGTGGAATAGAATATGATGGTGGAGGTTGTGTGGATAAGACAAAAAGGAGAAAGTCTCACATCGACTCGGCTAATCAACGGGCTATGGAGATGCCCATCAATTGATGCCAATGCGAGGAGTAGGGATTGCCATGCAACGGATGCACTAGAGCTATAAGTGTATGAAAGCTCAAACTGGAAACTAAGTGGGTTTGCATCCAACTTGCTTGCTCATGAAGACCTCGGGCATTTGAGGAAGCCAAGTTCTATAATGAAAATTGCCACTAGTATATGAAAGTGATAACATAGGAGACTCTCTATATGAAGAACATGGTGCTACTCTGAAGCACAAGTGTGGTAAAAGGATAGTAGCATTGCCCCTTCTCTCTTTTTCTCTCATTTTTTTATTTTCTCTTTCTTTTGGTGGGCTTCTTTGGCCCTTTTTTTTAGTTGGGCTTCTTTGGCCTTTTTTTTCATTAAGTCCAGAGTCTCATCCAGACTTGTGGGGGAATCATAGTCTCCATCATCCTTACCTCACTGGGGCAATGCTCTAATAATGATGATCATCACACTTTTATTTACTTACAACTCAATATTACAACTTGATACTAGAACAAAGATATGACTCTATATGAATGCCTCCGGTAGTGTACCGGGACGTGCAATGATCTAGCGTAGCAATGACATCAAAAAACGGACAAGCCATTAAAACATCATGCTAGCTATCTTACGATCATGCAAAGCAATATGACAATGAATGCTCAAGTCATGTATATGATGATGATGGAACTTGCATGCAATATATCTCGGAATGGCTATGGAAATGCCATGATAGGTAGGTATGGTGGTTGTTTTGAGGAAGATATAAGGAGGCTTATGTGTGATAGAGCATATCATATCACGTGGTTTGGATGCACCGGCGAAGTTTGCACCAACTCTCAAGGTGAGAAAGGGCAATGCACGGTACCGAAGAGGCTAGCAATGATGGAAGGGTGAGAGTGCGTATAATCCATGGACTCAACATTAGTCATAAAGAACTCACATACTTATTGCAAAAATTTATTAGCCATCAAAACAAAGTACTACGCGCATGCTCCTAGGGGGATAGATTGGTAGGAAAAGACCATCGCTCGTGCCCGACCGCCACTCATAAGGAAGACAATCAATAAATACCTTATGCTCCAACTTCGTTACATACCGGTTCACCATACGTGCATGCTACGGGAATCACAAACCTCAACACAAGTATTTCTACAATCCACAACTACCCACTAGCATGACTCTAATATCACCATCTTTATATTGCAAAACTACTGCAAGGAATCAAACATATCATATTCAGTGATCTACAAGTTTATGTAGTATTTTATGACTAACCATGTGAATGACCAATTCCTGTCATCTCTCTAAATAGATATAAGTGAAGCAAGAGAGTTTAATTATTTCTACAAAAGATATGCCCATGCTCTAACAAATATAAGTGAAGCAAAAGAGCATTCTACAATTGGCGGTTTTCTATGTGAAGAGAAACAAGCAATCCAAACTTCAAATGATATAAGTGAAGCACATGAAGCATTCTATAAAGCCATACTCAAAAGATTTAAGTGAAGTGCAATGAGCATTCTATAAATCAAACATGGACTATCTCATACCAGCATGGTGCATAAAAGAAATGTGAAAACTAAATGCAAAAGACGCTCCAAGATTTGCACATATCGCATGAACGAAACGAATCCGAAAACATACCGATACTTGTTGAAGAAAGAGGGGATGCCTTCCTGGGAATCCCCAAGCTTAGACGCTCGGGTCTCCTTGAATATTTACTTGGGGTGCCTTGGGCATCCCCAAGCCTGAGCTCTTGCCTCTCTTCCTTTTCCTCATATCGAGACCTCCTCGATCAAACACTTCATCCACACAAAACTTCAACAGAAAACTCGGTAAGATCCGTTAGTATAATAAAGCAAATCACTACTCTAAGTACTGTTGCAAACCAATCCATATTTTGTTTTTGCATTGTGTCTACTGTAATATAGATTTTCCATGGCTTAATCCACTGATAGAAATTGATAGTTTCAGCAAAACAAGTAAACTATGCATCAAAAACAGAATCTGTCAAAAACAGAATAGTTTGTAGAAATCTGAACATTCACCATACTTCTGGTAACCCAAAAATTCTACCAAAATTATGAAAAATAAAAATTTGTACATAAAGACAATGCAAAAAGAATCAGAACCGTTTGACGTTCCGGTAAAAAATGTAAAATCACGCACTACAGACAAAGTTTCTGTCCTGCACCGTACAAACCAACAAGCATTGTAAACATCCTAAAGGCAAACCTTGGCACATTATTTTTATAATACAATGGAATTGTGCAAGGGGATAAATATTTTTGATGAAAAGTTTCTGTAATTAAGATTCACAAAGTTTCCGTGAGCATGAACAAAGTTTAAGGAGCTCTCCCACTTCAACAATGCTTGTCTTTCTCACTTTCACTTTCCTTTTTGAAAAGTTTTGGGTTCCCCTATTTATTTTTTTTGTTTTTAAACTTTATAAAAGCACTCAACAGAAATAAATGACTCTCTAAAACTTCCGGGTTGTCTCCCTGGCAACGCTTTCTTTAAAGCCATTAAGCTAGGCATATAGTGCTCAAGTAATGGATCCCAAGGTATATCAAAGCCAATTTTAACTAACAATGATTTGTAATTAAGTAGTGAGCACAAAGTAACATATATCAAGCAATGACGAAGTCTAACTCTCTTCCTATGCATCGGCATCTCATAAAAGAACAATTCATGCACACCAAGCAAAGGCCAATGCATAGTATAAGCAGTTTCTTGCAATTTTATCATATTGGGAACATAGAGAGGTGGAGATATAGTTCCTATCTCATAATAATTGCAAGTAGGAGTAGCAATCACATGCATATTACATTCATCAAAACTATCATGTGCAATGGTAAAAGGCAACCCATCAATATAATCCTTAATAAGCACAAACTTCTCCGATACAGTGTAGTCGGGAGAATTCAAAAAGATAATAGGACTATCATGTGTGGGTGCAATAGCAACAATTTCATGTTTAACATAAGGAACTATAGCAAGTTCATCTTCATAAGCATAACTCATATTGGCATCTTCGCCACAAGCATAGCAAGCATCATCAAAAAGGGGAATTTCAAGAGAATCAACGGGATCATAACAATCATCATAGCAATCATCCTTCGGTAAGCATGAAGGGGAATTAAACAACATATGTGTTGAAGAGTTACTCTCATTAGAAGGTGGGCACGGGTAGCTAATCCGCTCTTCCTCCTTTTGTTCTTCGCTCTCCTCATCATCTTTTTCATCCAATGAGCTCACAGTTTCATCAATTTATTCTTCCATAGACTCCTGCAAAATATTAGTCTCTTCTTGGACTGCGGAGGTGTCCTCAATATATAGTTTAACATAGGCATTAGAAGCATAGTTATCATAACAATATTTAAGTATGGCAAAATTTTCAGATTTGTAAAGAGTAGCATCATATGTTTCAATCAAAGAAGCAATTTCATAAGCACCCTTAAAAGCAACAAATTCTTCAATTTGTTGAACATCATAGTAATTATAAACACCCTTAGCATACGAAGATATGATTCCATTATCACTAAACTCACATTGATAGGGAAGGTGTTTCTTAGGGTTTTCAGAACAACAAGTAATATCATATATTTCACATAAATTCCAAGCATAGCATTGCAAACGATGAATTTGATCCAGTAAAAGTTTCCCTTTTTCAGATATACGGTGTCGCACATAACAAGCATGCTCATCTAAGGATTTTCCCTCAACTAAGCTAGTGGGGGTTTCAACACAAGCACAAAGGGATCGAAGATGATCCAAGTAAAAAGCTTCAGGAGTGTGATAGATTTTGAGTCGTTCTTCAACCATTGGTTCAGTAGGTACAACTAATTTTTTTTGGTATTTTGCATTTCCTACCCATAAGTAAAGATAGAAAACAACTAAGAACAACAAAAAAAATTACTTAGTGATAAAGCAAACAAGCACACACGAGAATATTCACCCCACGCTATGACTCCACGGCAACGGTGCCAGAAAACGGTCTTGATAACCCATAAGTATAGGGGATCAATTGTAGCATTTTTTTGATAAGGAAGAGTGTCGAACCCAATGAGGAGCTAAAGGTAGAACAAATATTCCCTCAAGTTCTATCGACCACCGATACAACTCTACGCACGCTTGACATTCGCTTTACCTAGAACAAGTATGAAACTAGAAGTACTTTGTAGGTGTTGTTGGATAGGTTTGCAAGATAATAAAGAGCACGTAAATAAAAAGTAGGGGCAGTTTAGATGAAGACACAACTAAGTTAGTTTTGGTAGAGAGCTTTTGTCACGAGAAATTAATTGTCCCTAGGCAATCGATAACTAGAACGGTAATCACTATTGCAATTTTATTTGAGGCAGAGGCATAAGCTAACATACTTTCTCTTATTGGATCATATGCACTTATGATTGGAACTCTAGCAAGCATCCGCAACTACTAAAGATCATTAAGGTAAAACCCGACCATAGCATTAAAGCATCAAGTCCTCTTTATCCCATACGCAACAACCCCCTTACTCGGGTTTATGCTTCTGTCACTCAAGCAACCCACTATAAGCGAATCATGAATGTATTGCAACACCCTACAACAGGAATCCCTCATGCTTGCGCGACACGGAGGGCACAATAGGACAGCACCAATAATAAAACATGCAACTCAAACCAATTACGATCATCAATTAACCCATAGGACAAAACAGATCTACTCAAACATCATAGGATAGCCATACATCGTTGGGAAATAATATATATCGTTGAGCACCATGTTTAAGTAGAGATTACAGCGGGTAAAAGAGGGGTTACACCGCTGCACAGAGGGGGGAAGAGTTGGTGATGATGGCGGTGAAGTTGTTGGTGTAGATAGCGGTGATGATGATGGCCCCGGCGGTGTTCCGGCGCCACCGGAAGCAACGGGGAGAGAGCCCCCCTTCTTCTTCTTCTTCCTTGACCTTCTCCCTAGATGGGAGAAGGGTTTCCCCTCTGGTCCTTGGCTCCCATGGCATGGGAGGGGCGAGAGCCCCTCTGAGATTGGATCTATCTCTCTGTCTCTCTCTGTTTCTGCGCTCCCAGATTCTGCCCTTTCACCGTTTCTTTTATATTCGGAGATCCATATCTCCGATTGGATTGAAACTTTTGCCCAGATTTTTGTCCGAAAATTAGCTTTCTTGCGGCAAAAGAAGAACATCAACCGCCTTACAGGGTGACCACGAGGGTCAGGGGCGCGCCCCTTGCCTCGTGCCCCCCTCGGGCACCGTCTCGCGTTGGTTTTTCTTCCCAAAAATTATAAATATTCCAAAAATGATCTCAGTCCATTTTTATCCTACTTGAACTCCGTTTGATGTGGGGTTTCTGCGAAACATAAAACATGCAACAAACAGGAAATGGCACTGGGCGCTGGATCAATATGTTAGTCCCTAAAATAGTATAAAAAGTTGCCAAAATATATGAAAGTTGTAGAATGTTGGCATGGAACAATCAAAAATTATAGATACGATGGAGGCGTATCAGTAGTCATGAGGGTCGCCTCCCCCAGGTCTTTAGCGACCGAGGTGTTAACTTCAGGTGCCTTCTCGACGCCCTCATCAGCCCCTCCTCGGCCAGGAGGAGTCCTTCAGGACGACACCTCAGTGTCCTCCATGGCGGTAGGCAAGGGGGCCCGTGACGGAGCGCCACTCTTCGCCTGCTCAGGCGCCAAAGAGTTCTCCGATTAAGATGATGCGTTTGGAATATTGCGAGGTGGGCTGAAAAGCAAACAATAATATAACTTATATGACAAAGGTAGGTAAGCGGAAACTGAAGAATGAAAATTCAGATACTTACAAATCGGCAAAGGGCTTCGCCCTGGGGGCTCTCTCGGGGATGTGTTCGAACTCCGAGTCCAAACTGATCGAGAGGGTAATCTCCCCCATCTTCGGCGCCGCCCCCTCCGGATTCTCGGAGGCTGTCCTATTCTTCCTCCTCAACTTGCGGCGGGGGGGGGGGGGGGTCGCTCTCCACCTCCTCTTGCTCCTCTTCGTCCTTGTATCCCTCATGAGAGGAGACGAGCTCTGTCTCTCTGGACACAGCGTCCGAAGGGCCTCTGTGGCGGGGGCCGCCCTTGGGCTCTTTGCCTTTCTTCTCCAGCGCCTGGTAAGGCACCGGGACTAGCATTTTCGTCAGCTGGGGAGTGCCTGTGTCTTCGGGCAACGGAGCCAGACTCTTGATCCGCTCCGCCTTTGCTGTCCAGCCTTGTGAAGAAGTGGGCTGATAAGATTCATATTGATCAAAAATATTGACCGGACACATCTTCGGAAAGGTTAATACTTACAAGAGTGGCCGGATTCTTGACGTCGAGCCCGACGTCTTCAGTCTCCATGGGCCAGCTCTTCTGGGCCTTGAAGAGCAGGTTCCATATTCCTTCGTGCATGGTGCTGAGTGTCGGTGTCAAAACCGACGAATCTCGGGTAGGGGGTCCCGAACTGTGCGTCTAAGGCTAATGGTAACAGGAGGCAGGGGACACAATGTTTTACCCAGGTTCGGGCCCTCTCGATGGAGGTAATACCCTACTTCCTGCTTGATTGATCTTGATGATATGAGTATTACAAGAGTTGATCTACCATGAGATCATAGAGGCTAAACCCTAGAAGCTAGCCTATGATGATTATGATTGTTCTTGTCCTACGGACTAAACCCTCTGGTTTATGTAGACACCGGAGGAGGATAGGGTTACACAGAGTCGGTTACAAAGAAGGAGATCTAACATCCGAATCGCCAAGCTTGTCTTCCACACAAAGGAGAGTCCCATCCGGACACGGGACGAAGTCTTAAGTCTTGTATCTTCACGGTCCAACAGTCCGAACAAAGTATATAGTCCGGCCGTCCGCATACCCCCTAATCCAGGACTCCTGCAATAGCCCCTGAACGAGGCTTCAATGATGATGAGTCCGACGCGTAGATTGTCTTCGGCATTGCAAGGCGGGTTCCACCTCAGAATACTCCAAAGTAAACCTCAAACACTTAAATCGTGTCCGGCTCTACAAGACGATTTTCACATACCACCATAGAGAGAATGATATTCCACAAATATAATCTACTGAAAACTTTAGATAACGTGACATCACACCATGGCCGAGTCATTATTCGAACCGTTTTCCCACAACCAGCCACCGCACATATTGCGAGGCGGCTTCCTCGGCATGTCTTGTCGAAGAAGAGATCATGTCCCCTTATCACGGGATTCTCATCAATACGGGTACGGGTAACCCAACCGCGCCATCAATCGTGGCACTTGGGAAATAAGCGATTTTTAACGGGCAAGTGGGGAGGCGCACCATTTTCGTCGCCTCTATAAAGGGATAAGGATCCCCCATTTTTACCCACGCCTTCTTCCTCCTTTGCTTATCCATTCTCGCACCCTCGAGCCCCAGTGCCCTAGTTCACGCCTTCTCCGCACAGCCAAACATGTCCGGAGTGGGAGGCAAGTGGGTGGCCTCCACCGTCAAGGAGGAGCACATTATGAAGCTCCGGGCGGCTGGATACTTGGCCGCAGATATCGCGCACCGGTTGCCGAACGCAGGGCAGATTATTCCGACTCCAGGACCCCACGAGAGGGTCGTGTTCCTCGCCCACTTTGTCCGCGGACTGGGATTCCCCCTCCACCCATTTGTCCGTCGGCTCATGTTCTATTATGGGCTTGATTTTCATGATCTGGCCCTTAACTTCATCCTCAACATCTCGGCGTTTATCGTCGTGTGCGAGGCCTTTCTCCGCATCAGGCCCCACTTTGTCCTGTGGCTAAAGATCTTCAACGTAAATCCAAAGATAGTGGTCGGCCAACAGGCGGAGTGTGGTGGAGCCATGGTGGGCAAGATGCCCAACGTCACCTGGCTTGAAGGCTCCTTTATGGAGATCGTGAAGGGGTGGAAAACGGGGTGGTTCTACATCACCAAGCCGCGCGATGCCAACTGGGTGGCGGCCCCTGAATTCCGATCCGGCATCCCTGTGCGGCTCACTTCCTGGAAGAGGAAGGGCCTGGCCTGGGGTGCATCCGCAGAGCTTACCGGACTCCAGAACTGCGTCAAAAACATGACAACCAAGAGTATCAAGCTGGTCAATGTGGTCTAGGTCATGCTATTTCGTCGGATTCTCCCATGTCAGAGACGGGCATTCAACCTGTGGGAGTTCGCCATGGCCCAACACCAGACACTGCAAGAGCTCTTTGACACGACGCACAACGACACCTGGAAGGTGTTGTTCAAGGCTAGCGAAGTTCCTCCCCCCACCTCTGAGGACCGCGGACTCAGCGCCAGGCGCCAGGCCAACGCGGTAAGCATTCTACATTTCACAAGATGTGCCTTTCCCCAGTATATTCGTGGGAGAAACTTAGGCCACTGTGCTGATTTTAACAGGAATATGTGGCGACGGCGGAGCAAATCGACTGTCCGGCTCCGTTGCCTGAGGACCCAGCAGATGAACTCCTGACGGAGAGGCTGGCTCCGGCACCTTATGAGGTGCCGGAGAAGAAGGCCAAGAAAAAGGCCATGGGGACTAGAAGAAGTTCCAGGCGCAATGTGGTGCCGGACTCATCGTACGAAGACACTAGGGCGCACTCCTCCAACGACAACAAGGAGGATGATGAGGAAAACCCTCTCCCCGAAAATGAAGGGGGGAAGAAGAGGAAGGCCAACATTTCCGGGGAGGCCGAAGGGTCCAAGAAGGGATGAACCCTTCCTCCGGACCACTCCACAATCGCCGCCTATAGCGAGGAGGAGTGGCTACCTAGGGGCAAGCCCCTGGCGAGATCGTAAGTATCCGCACCCTGTAATACTTTCAGTGCGACTTAGCTTCATAGTTTGTTATAACGCCGAACACGCATATGCAGTCCGGCCAGGTCCCATCTCGAGGTATCCTCTTCGGATGGGTCTCTGAGTGATTCGGCAATGAATTCACTCCCGGCGGCCACCTCCCCTCGTCCTGCGGATGACACAGAGGTGTGGTCCCAAAGGGTACCAGAGCAGGGGGAGGCGGCCCCGGAGACGCCCCAAGGCAAAATTCCAGACGCCGGGAACATGGGGAGTAAGATCCCCATAGATCATGCTCATGAGAGCTACACCAAGTCGGGCTCCCAGCTGGATACTGCACCGGAACCTCCAAAGGTTCCGGATTCGGGTAGGCAGCCCCTCGCTAGGGAGGGCGAGCCGGCCGTGCCGATGACCTCCGTTGCACCAGAGGCGTCGGATGGTCTGCTAGAAGTGCTTCGCGGTGCTTCCATGGATGAAGAGCACCGTACTCTTATGAGTACGGTGATTCAGAAGGTTCGGTCCGCCAAAAGCGGATTGACCGAAGCCTGCACCAGCCTCCTGACAGGCTTTGAGTTAAGTAATCAAAAGTGTGAGAAATTATCACCCAATAGACAGTTGCCCCTGATACTCTTTTTTTTGTTCGGTGAAAAAAGCCAAACGGAGGGTCAAATTTAAACCGCAGGAATCTAACAGTATGTGCCTATGCGGATAAGCAGGCGATGCTGCTTGCCGCTGCTGCCCGCACAACAGAGGTCGCCGGACTCGAACGGGACCTGAAGCAGGCCAAAGAGGAGCTCAGCCTCACGAAGAGGCAGCTCGAAGAGAAAAAAGGTGAGTGATACCCCGTTCATGTGTCGTATAGAGGAGAAAAATTGGTGACACTAACAAATAGCGTCATGATTTTTTAATAGGGGCCACGGCCAAAGTGGCAGCCCTGAGGAAAGTACTATCCAAGGCCGAAGACAAGGCGACCATGGAGCACATTGAGCGTGAAAAGCAATATGCTAGGGTGGGCGAGGTACAGCAAGAGCTCCAAGAGCTCGGCAAGAAGTTCGAGTCCTTGGAGCGTGACTTCAAGACGAAGGAGTTTGAGCTTGCGAAGGCCCTTCTGAGAGTGAAAGATGCCAAGGCCGAAGCCCAAAAGGCCCAATAGGAAATCCAGGCAGCTAAGAAGATAGCGGCGGGTAAGGCATTCATTATGCGAAGCAAGCATGTGGAGGAGACATTTCTTTTACTTACCCGAATTCGGAGCTCTCCAGGGGCATTCGCAGATCTGCCACGTAGCATATCGGATGCCAGGGAGTTCTATCGTGCCGAAGAGGGGAGCTCAACGAAGAAGCTGTTCTGGTCCCAGTATGCTGGAGCCGAACACCCAATGCCTCTGAGTGACCAACTGAAGCAATTGGTTGAACTCCACAGGGCGGCCGAAGTGGCCATGAAGGACTTCATAGTCCGGATGTGGCCTGATGAGTCCCTCCCCGATAGCAACTTTGGCCTTATAAAGCGGATGGTAAATGCCTGTCCGCGGCTTGAAGTTATCAAGCGATCTGTTTGTATTGAGGGTGCTCGCCGGGCCTTTGCCCGTGCGAAAATGCATTGGGCCAAGCTGGATGCAGAGAAGCTAGTGAAGGACAGACCACCGGAGGGCAAGGCGCATCGCTACCCCGAGAAATATTACGATGGTGTTATGAAAGGCGCTCATCTCGTGGCCGATGAATGTACCAAGGACACAATCTTTGAGTGAATGTACTCATGTCGTCTTTGTAATATGAAAACGAATTTGTTTGCGCTATATGGCACTTTGTTGATTTAAAATATTACCTTCTGTGCGGCTGTTTATAAAATTCTGAAAGTAGGCCAGTCGTCGGCTTCCGCCCCCACGTAACTAGTACTGGGGTGTTCGTGGAAAACCTAAACACTCTTTATCCAAATTTTGGTCCTTGAAGGAGGTGTTTGGCGCAGCGAACAAGGCAATCGGACTATGCGGCTTTATAACTCTCACTTAGCCATAGAAGTCTACAATTTTAAATTTCGGCGAAGCCCCTAGAATTCGGAAAGCCAAATTGGGGCTCTATACATGCCTAAATCGGACAAGGTTGATTCCTCGCCTGAAGCGGAAAAAATCTTTAAGGATTTAAGACCTCTCGAACAGCGGCCAGCTCTCACCGCATCATGACAGTCAGTTTTCGGCTTTCTCTACTGAGGTGCTTGTCCGAAAGAACTGGGACACAATCGCAGTAGTTCTCCCTGTGCTACCTCAGCCGATATAACGAAACGTAAGGTACCAAAACATGGGAGCCGGGCAAACCCAACTATTGACCCAAGACATGATTTGGAGCTGATGCATATAATGCTATAAGTTCGAGGTGCCGCACTGTTGAAAGTGTTCGGACTTATCTTGCCGTATTATGGGGCACCATAAGAAGCCCCTGGCAAACTGAACGTACCAAAGTGTACGGATTCAATATTAAATAAACATTTTTAGGGAAAATGTGAAGATAGGAATAATAAGCTGACGCTATATATTATTTCCCATTGTTAAATATTACGTCCAAGCGTATGTGTACAATTAATGCATTAAGCAGAAGCAAATAGGACTATTTGACATGTCCTATCCAAGGGCGGGCCGCATGCGGGTATGTAAAACAGGCATAGCGATCATTGACAAATACCCCTGGGTATTCCCTGTGTGCGCAAAGCCTTTTGCCTCCTTGGTTTTCTCTCCTGTGATAAGTCCGGTGATATGGTTCTCTAAGGGGACTTCCCGAAAGTAGGGTCCTGAAAGAGCAAGAAGGATATT
Organism: Triticum aestivum; assembly: GCF_018294505.1. Taxonomy (NCBI): domain Eukaryota; kingdom Viridiplantae; phylum Streptophyta; class Magnoliopsida; order Poales; family Poaceae; genus Triticum; species Triticum aestivum. The sequence goes on along the minus strand of NC_057795.1, from coordinate 157,250,223 downwards.
TAAAGTATGTGACGGTTGAACCGCACTATGGACCGCGTCATCGTTGCGCCTCCGCCTATGCCCATGGTATTTTGAGTGCGTAATTGTGTACACGCAGCACAAATGCTGCCTGAATGGGGCTAGGGCGGAGGCCGGACTGCTAGTCGCGCTCTTGGCGTGCTCGGCGATCCTGTTACAGGGTACTCCGGACTCGCTTGACGGTGTTCGTGGTTGTTGTCACCAGATTGGTGGTTTGCCGGAGAAGGCTGCTTTGTACTTCTGCCGCGAGGGCCACAGTGTGCTCTTCTGTACGGAGAGAGCGGTCTGTGTTTCCATTGACTGTTATAACCCCGCGAGGTCCTGGCATCTTGAGCTTGAGGTATGCATAGTGTGGTACCGCATTGAATCGAGCGAATGCCGTTCGTCCAAGCAGTGCATGATAGCCACTACGGAAAGGGACGATATCGAAGATTAACTCCTCGCTTCAGAAGTTATCCGAGGATCCGAAGACCACTTCCAGTGTTATGGAGCCCGTACAACGGGCCTCTACTCCTAGAATTACACCTTTGAAGGTGGTTTTGGTGTTCTTGATCCTTGAAGGATCGATGCCCATTTTGCGCACTGTGTCCTGATAAAGAAGGTTCAGGCTACTGCCACCGTCCATAAGGACTCGCGTGATGTGGAATCCGTTGATGATTGGGTCAAGGACCAATGCGGCTGAACCGCCGTGACGGATGCTGGTAGGGTGATCCCTACGATCAAAAGTGATCGGACAGGCTGACCATGGGTTGAACTTTGGGGCGACTGGCTCCATCGCATAGACGTCCCTTAGTGCTCGCTTTCGTTCCTGTTAATTTGGGAATGTGGGTGGCATAGATCATGTTTACCGTTTTCACCTGGGGAGGAAATTTCTTCTGTCCCCCCCGTATTCGGATGCCGGGGCTCCTCGCCATCGCCGCTATGCAGCCCCTTGTCCCTGTTTTTGGCATTTATTTTGCCGGCATGTTTGAACACCCAGCAATCTCTGTTAGTGCGGTTGGCTGGCTTATCAGGGGTGCCGTGAATTCGGCACGAGCGATCAAGTATGTGGTCCAGACTGGACGATCCCTGATTGTTTCTTTTGAACGGCTTTTTCCGCTGATCGGATTTTGAGCCACTAAATCCGGCGTTGACTGTCGTGTCTTCAGTGTTGTCGCCGTTGTTCCGACGGTTGTGTCTGTTGCGTCGTGGCTTGCCGTTACTATCGCGGACATTTGAAGTGCCGGAGGATCTAGGCATGGTGCTACTGTGAGCCAACCAGCTATCCTCGCCCACGCAGAAGCGGGTCATGAGTGTTGTGAGGGCTGCCATGGACTTCGGTTTTCTTGGCCGAGGTGTCGGGCGAGCCACTTGTCGCGGCTATTATGCTTGAAGGCCGCCAATGCTTCGGCGTCCGAACAGTCAACAATTTGGTTCTTTTTAGTTAGGAACCGAGTCCAGAATTTCCTGGCTGACTCTCCGGGCTGTTGGGTAATGTGACTCAAGTCGTCAGCATCCGGTGGTCGCACATAGGTGCCTTGGAAGTTGTCGAGGAACGCGTCCTCCAGGTTTTCCCAACTACCGATGGAATTTGCCGGCAGGCTATTCAGCCGTTGTCGGGCCGGTCCTTTGAGTTTAAGGGGAAGATACTAATGGCATGTAGATCGTCACTGCGGGCCATGTGAATGTGGAGAAGGAAATCTTTGACCCATACCGCGGGGTCTGTTGTGCCATCGTATGATTCGATGTTTACGGGTTTAAACCCTTCTGGGAATTCGTGATCCATTACTTCTCCTGTGAAGCAGAGGGGGTGTGCGGCACCTCTGTGCCGGGCTATGTTGCTACGCAGTTCGAATAAGTCTGGTCGGCTATGTTCGGCCCGGCCAGACTTGTTGATAGTGTATCCGGCATGACGATCATCGTCACGTGTTGGGGCGTGCCCCCGCGATCCGTAGATCAATCTTGGTTGTCTTGCCTTGTTTTCCAGTATGTCTTGTAGGTCCTGCCTATTGCCCCGGGCCGTAATGTATTGGCATGGGGGTGCGGGCTGGTATTCGGGCTGATACGCCGTTTTATCCCGGCCACGAGGTGGTCGGTCAGCCTCGTCCTGTGCTGGTAGTGTGGGCTTTAGGGCCTCCTCCTCGAGTTGAGGTAGCAACTTGTGTTTTGGGTAACCTTTAGGGTGGCGCTCGAGTCTGTATTCCTCGGCTGCCAGGACCTCAGTCCATCTGTCTGTGAGCAGATCTTGATCAGCTTGGAGCTGTTGCTGCTTCTTTTTCAGGCTTCTTGCAGTGGCCATAAGCTCGCGCTTGAAGCGCTCTTGCTCTACGGGATCCTCAGGCACACCGAATTCATCGTCACCGAGGCTCACCTCATCTTCGGAGGGGGCATGTAGTTATCCTCCTCCAAGTATCCGTCTGTCGCCTGTTCGTCTGGGCTAACCTGCCCGTGTTCCTGTTCGGCCTGCTCGAAGGTAGGCTGATCGGGATTGTATTCATCATCAGCACCGTCCGGATTGTTTTCATCTCCTATGCCGGTATTGCTGTGGCGGGTCTTGGAGCGGCGCCGATGACGCCCATGCTTTGATTTTTCCTTGAGGTGTTATCCTCTATTGCCTCATCGCCATTGGTTTCTTTGGGAGTGTCCACCATATAATATATATCATACAAGGAGGTGGTTGTCCAGCGCCCCGTGGGCGGTGGTTCCTGTTCTTCTCCTGCATCGTCGTCCACACCGCCGATGTCTTTGGAGTCGAAGTCAAGCACGTCGGTCAAATCATCGACCATGGCAATGAAGTGGGTGGTGGGTGGGCAACAAATTTCCTCGTCGCCTGCTTCCCAATCGAGCCGGACATAGTTCGGCCAAGAGTTTCCTGACAAAGAGAGAGACCTTAATGAATCCAGCATGTCGCCGAAGGGCGAGTGCTGAAAGATATCCGCAGTGGTGAACTCCATTACCGGAGCCCAACTGGATTTGGTGGCCTCGGGTGCGCGCGGTTTGAGACCTACGGCCAGACACAAGTCTGGGGGTCCGGTGACGCAAACTTCCTTGGGGTGGAGTCTGTGTTTGGCTCTACCGTTGATGAGTATGCAGCCTCCGGGGTGGGGTCCATCCACCCGTCCTCGGACGATGCGATCTGCCCTGGATTTAGGTCCGGTGCTCTTGCAGGTGCGATATCCCGAGTATTATCTGATAGCAGGTCTAAGCCGTGCTCGTCATGACTGTTTGGCGTTCCTGGCGTAGGACCAAATCCGTCGAAGATCAAGTCTCAACGGATATCGGCCGTGTAGTTCAAGTTTCCGAACCTGACCTGATGGCCAGGAGCGTAGCTATCAATCTGCTCGAGATGGCCAAGCGAATTGGCCCGTAGTGCAAAGCCACCAAACACGAAGATCTATTGAGGGAGAAAAGTCTCACCCTGGACCGTGTTGTTGCTAATGATTGAAGGAGCCATCGAGCCTTGCAGCGACGACACAGAGGAACTCTCAATGAAAGCACCAACGTCGGTGTCAAAACCGGCGGATCTCGGGTAGGGGGTCCCGAACTGTGCGTCTAAGGCTAATGGTAACAGGAGGCAGGGGACATGATGTTTTACCTAGGTTCAGGCCCTCTTGATGGAGGTAATACCCTACTTCCTGCTTGATTGATCTTGATGATATAAGTATTAAAAGAGTTGATCTACCACGAGATCGTAGAGGCTAAACCCTAGAAGCTAGCCTATGATGATTATGGTTGTTCTTGTCCTACGGACTAAACCCTCCAGTTTATATAGACACCGGAGGAGGCTAGGGTTACACAGAGTCGGTTACAAAGAAGGAGATCTAACATCCGAATCGCCAAGCTTGTCTTCCACGCAAAGGAGAGTCCCATCCGGACACAGGACGAAGTCTTGAGTCCTGTATCTTCATGGTCCAACAGTCTGGACAAAGTATATACTCCTGCTGTCTGGATACCCCCTAATCTAGGACTCCGTCACTAAGGAAGCTCTTCAAAGTTCACGGCTCCTCCGAATTTAACTCCCACATGGGGGACGCCCGGTGCTGGCAAGGGAGAATGCGGCAGAAGAGCATGATCTTCACCACATTGGTGAGACCAACATTTTTGCCTAGCACGTTGGTGATGCGCTTCTGCAGCATCTGCACCTCCATCTGGGACCCCCAGTCGAGGCCCTTAGCGGTCCACGAAGTGAGCCTCGTGGGGGGTCCAGATCTGAACTCCAGAATTGCCGCCCAGTAGGCGCGGCGGGGCTCGGTGATGTAGAACCACTCCTGCTGCCAGACCTTGACGGTCTCGATGAAGTCCCCTTTGGGCCATGTGGTGTTGGGAAGCTTGCTTATCATGTCTCCGCTGCAGTCCACTTGCTTTCGGTCGACCACCTTCGGCTTCACATTGAAGATTTTGAGCCATAGGCCAAAGTGTGGTGGGATGCGGATTAGAGCCTCACACACGACGATAAACACCGATATGTGGAGGAAAGAATTCGGGGCTAGATCATGGAAATCTAGCCCGTAGTAGAACATGAGGCCATAGATGAAAGGATGGATTGGAAACCCTAGCCCTCTAAGAAAATGGGGGAGGAAGACAACCCTTTCGCCAGGCGCTGGAGTAGGGATGATTTGGCCCTCGTCGGGGAGCCGGTGCGCAATGTCTGCAGCCAGGTACCCCGTGCTCCAGAGATTCTTCACTTCCTTCTCCATGATGGAGGAGGCCTCCCACTTGCTCTTGGAGCCTGAACTGGCCATGGCTTGAGAAGTTGGTAGTGGTGAGGAAGACCAGAAATTTTTTTGGGCGCTGGAGCTTGAGAGATTGGGAGGCAGAGGCTGGAAGAAGGTGTGGGGAAGAAAGGAGGAATCTTTTGCCCTCTTATAGGCAGTAGAAATGCCAACCGTCCCCCCACTTATGACTTAAAACTCGCCCATCCCCGATGAGAGTGTGTGTCGTGGTCGGTTGGGTTACCCAAATCCCATTGATGAGAATCCCGTAATAAGTGGGCATGATCTCTGTTTTGAGGAGATAGGCCAAGGGGGCTCGACGTCAAAACACAAAACATGGAGTGTGAAAATGGTTCAAAATACTGAAGAGCCAAGTTAGACGCTTCGCCGGCAAAAGTTGTCAGTAAAGACATTATTCCTATTTTTTATATATTCTGCCTTTGCGGCTAAGGGTTGTGTTCATTATACAGAGCCGGATATAGTTCTTCTATAAAAGGAAAGCTAATGTATGGTATTCAAGGAGAGGAACCCGCCTCGCAATGCCAAAGACAATCCGCGTGCCGAATACGTCGTCATTGAAGACTAGTTCAGGGGCTACTGAGGGAGTCCTAGACTAAGGGGTCCTCGGGCATCCGGTCTATTCAATATGGGCAGGACTGATGGGCTGTGAAGATGAAGGAAGAAGGACACCTCCTATGTCCAGTTAGGATTCCTGTATGCGTGAACGACAAGATTAAGTGTTCGGATATGCTATTTCCTTTATCTGTAAACCGACTCTATACAACCCTAGGCCCCTCCAGTGTCTATATAAACTGGAGGGCTTAGACCAGCATAGGCTAGACAATCTAGGGTTTAGACATTACAATCTCGAGGTAGATCAACTCTTGTAACCCCTATACTCAACGAATACAATCAAGCAGGATGTAGGGTTTTACATCCTTTAGGAGGGCCTGAACCTGGGTAAACATTGTGTCCCTTTGTTACCATTGATCCTCAGACATACAAATTGGGCCCCTACCCGAGATCTGCCGGTTTTGACACCGACATGTGTGCCATTGCATTGCCGTCGCCGGCACAGAGGGTGCCTCTAACATCCCAAATTTTCAATTTGGAATGTTATACATAGATCATCAGTTGCATATCATATTTTATTGCATTTTGGCTTGATCCTATAAATTCTACGCAACTCAAGGACCCACGGAGAGAGTTGGGGATTTCGTTATTTTCATATTTAAGTTTTCTCAAATTTTGAAAATAGGATCATTTGATTTTAGTTATTTTATCTTCAATTATTTCTATTATAAAAATATGAGAGGGGGAATAAAATGACTTTCCCAAAATAAAGAAATATTGAGGATTTAATAATAAAATCAAATATGATTTTATTTTGGAGTTTATCGCTATTTTATTTGAATTTAGGAAAAATGCGCGTTTTTCAAATTGCATTTAGGCCCTAAATAAATGTTCGTCTTGTCCGGCTTGATTTTAAAAGTCGGATAAAATTTATTTCGCGATTTTTGGACTCCGTTTAGTATTTCTTTTATTTGTTTTTCTGTGCAAAATTATATATTTTTTAAAAGTCAACCGACCTAGCCGGGCCGTACCCGACCCGGACTCTAGCCCGGCCGGCCTTTATAAGCCGGGGGAGCCCAGCCCGAGCCGCCCAGCCCCACCCTAATCCTAGTGCCGCCCGGATCCCGCCGCCGCCGCCGCCGGATCTTGCCGTCGCCGCCCGCGCCACGCCGCCCAGCCGCCCCGCTGCCGCTGACGTCTGCCGCCGCGCCGCCGTCCCGACCCCACACCGCAAGATCCCCTCATCACCGCCGCCTTGCTGGACCCCGACCCCGAGGTAGCCGCCACCGCCGCCGGTTTTCGCCGGTTAACCGCCCGTTTTTTTAAAAAACCGCGGTCGTTTTTTATTTATTTAGATCGGTTTATTTTTTTTCTTTTTTCCTGTTTAGTCTATTTAACGGACATTCGTCCGTACATTCGTTTTAACGAACGGTTTTCGTTGTTTAGTCACAGACAGCGAACGTTCGTTCGTTAGCCTGTTCGTCCGTTTTTCTTTTTCTCGGATTTTCCGCGATTATTTCTGATCGCGATTTCTGATCCGATTTTCGTTTGTATAACTTTTCGCTCGTTTATCGGAATCAGGCGATTCAAGCGCCTAGAGTTTCGTCTCGAAACCCTCTTTCCGGTTAACCAACTCAAACAAATTTTTGCTACTGTAAAATTTGACTTAGGTCCAGATTAGTAAATCGAAGCTTGTTTCTTTCGCCGTTTGAGTTTCGTTGCTTCGTTTGATTTGATTCTTTTTGCAAACCGGAGTTCTTAAGTTGAACTTTCTGGTTAGATCTCTTATTTTTGTTTTACCTATGCATTAGATGAGTGCTTATTGTATGCTTGTTTTTTTTGTTTGCGATAGAGTACCCGGAGTGCGCCGCTTGCTACTTCGAATCTCTAGGATTCACGGATCATTAGCAAGGCAAGTGACACTTTGATCATACCTCTTTACTACCCAGTTTTATTGCATTAGATCAATCCTCAAACAATTGCATGATTAGGATCTGATTTAACATGTGGGTTTGGGAAGTAGTTGAGGTAGAACCTATTACCTGTTTTATTATCAAACCTTTGGGAGTTACTTCTACGTTTGCTTATATTACCATGCTATGATAGTAGATGTGGATTGGGTCAGTGTATCCATGACAGATGTGAGATTGTTAATTAATGGTTTATTTAAGGTGGCAACTTTAATACACATCTGGGTGGATTGAGGCACCTGGGATTCCAGTGATTGCCTGTATTTTTCTTTATGGACCGCCACCCATGCTCAAAGGGATCATGAGATTGTTCATGCTAGAAACTTCCGTGTGCAGCCGCCTATGGGTTCTAGCATAGTTGATTAAGTCGTGTGAACTCTTACAGTGGTAGACTAGCAGATGTAGGGGAAAGTAGGTGTAACTGTCTACCCATCGTAAGGTGCAAACGCTTCTGAAAGACTATGTCTCGGTCATCCGTTTCTCAAACACCATGTAGTGCGAGAATCCCAATGAAGGAGATCGAGTCTTGCGGGGAAAAGTGCGCAAACCTCTGCAGAGTGTATAAACTAATCATGGTTAGCCGTGTCCCTGGTTATGGACGTTTTGGGTATCTAGTACTTGGATTATCATGTGTATCTCATCACGTTACTTTAATTAATTTTGTTGGGTTTAATGATGATGCTTAATTGGGATTGAGTTGGGTGAACCTTCTCAATGTTTAACAACCACCATGATAGTTAAATAAAATTTATTCCTTTGCAGTGGGGAAAAATTGGCTTTATGCAAAACTGTAACCATAGAGCTTTCCACCAGCCATATATGCATGTAGTATAGCATTATTCTTTTGCTACTCTCTATGTGTTACATTGCCAGCATATTCCATGTGCTGACCCATTTTTGGGCTGCAACGTTCATGTTGCAGACTTTTCAAACGACGAGTAAGGTGCCTTAGGTCGTGGTCTTATACTCAGTGATGCCGTTGGAGTTGATGGACTCGCTTATCTTCCAAGCCTTCCGCTGTTATCGTTATTAGATGGCCTTAAGCCATATTTTTTGTAATAAGTTCTCTTTTGAGACATTCGATGTAATAAGTGTGTGATTGCTACTCTATTATAAATCCTTCAAGTATTGTGCGTGTCAGCATTACTGATCCAGGGATGACACTAAAGCACAGTGATCGGACTGTTTGAGGTCTGGTCGCTACAGTGCCGGTCGTGGCCATGTGGCGCTCCTCCCCCTCTCCCTTCCTCCGACCCCACGTCTTTGCTCGCGGTTCTAGCTTCTCGCGGCAGGGTGGATGCCGGCGGTTCCGGAGGTGGTTGGGGTCGTGGAACTATCCAAGGTCATGACCTTTGATGGTTCTCGGGGTAGTTTGGTGGTGGGGTGGTGGCCCTTGCGGTGGGAGGCACATTGGTCGTGGGTGGATTGCGTGGCTCGGATGCGGGCGGGTAGCCATGGCCGCTCAGGCGGCATCGCTACAGGTGGTTGATGGAGCGGGGATGCGACGAAGGGTGGAGTACTGGGGGTGCATTGATAACCCACAAGTATAGGGGATCGCAATACTTTTCGAGGGTAGAGTATTCAACCCAAATTTATAGATTCGACACAAGGGGAGCCAAAGAATATTTGCAAGTATTAGCAGCTAAGTTGTCAATTCAACCACACCTGGAGATTAATTATCTACAACTAGATAATTAGTAGCAAAGTAATATGATAGTTTTGATAGTGATAGCAACAGTAACGATAACGGTAGCAAGGATAGCAATAGTTTTGTAGCAAGTGTAACAGTAATAATAGCAGTAGTAACTTAGCAAGAACAATATAAGAGAAATTCATAGGCATTGGATCGATAAATTCATTGGATGATATTCATCATATAACAGTCATAACCTAGGGCGATACTGCACTAGCTCCGTTCATAAATATAATGTAGGCATGTATTCCATAAATAGCCATACGTGCTTATGGAAAGAACTTGCATGACATCTTTTGTCCTACCCTCCTGTGGCAGCGGGGTCCAATTGGAAACTAAGGGATATTAAGGCCTTCTTTTAATAGAGAACCGGAACAAAGCATTAACACATAGTGAATACATGAACTCCTCAAACTACAGCCATCACCGGAAAGTATCCCGACTTATGTCACTCCGGGGTTTGCGGATCATAACACATAGTAGGTGACTATAACTTGCAAGATCGGATCTAGAACATAGATATAATGGTGATAACATAAAAGGTTCAGATATGAAATCATGGCACCCGGGCCCAAAGTGACAAGCATTAAGCATGGCAAAGTCATAGCAACATCAATTTCATAACATAGTGGATACTAGGGATCAAGCCCTAACAAAACTAACTCGATTACATGATGAATCTCATACAATTCCTCACCGACCAGCGAGCCTACGAAGGAATTACTCACTCCCGGTGGGAGCATCATGGAATTGGCAATGAAGAAGGGTTGGTGATGACGATGCTCGAAGATTCCCCTCTCTGGAGCCCCAAACGGACTTTAGATCTGGCCTCCCGATGAAGAACAGGAGGCAGCGGCGGTTGTGCCTCGTGAAACACGATAATTCTTTCTCCCTGATTTTTTCTCCGAAAATGTGATTTTATAGTACCAGGGTTGAGGTATGCGGGGCCACCAGGTGGGGATAACCCACCTGGGCGCGCTAGGAGGGGGCGCGCCCTGGTGGGTTGTGCCCACCCAGGTGCCCCCTACGGTGGTTCTTGGCTCCAGAAATTCTCTTTTATTGTATAAAAAATCCTTGCAAAGTTTCGTTCCAATAAGAGAACTTTTATTTCTGCACAAAAACAACACCATGGTAGTTCTGCTGAAAACAGCATCAGTCCGGGTTAGTTTCATTCCAATCATGCAAATTAGAGTCCAAAACAAGAGCAAAAGCGTTAGGAAAAGTAGATATGACGGAGACGTGTCATGCATCACTTGCCCAGTCCTTGCACTGGTCAACGGGCGATGGCGTCCGCGGATGTTGTGTTCCTCCTTGCAGGCTCTGTCATGGTGCTTCCACTCCTTTCATCTTGCTCCGAGTGAAAACTTGATCTTCGGATCGAACGGTGGCGGTGTGCCATGGTCGTGCCTTTCTTGAAGGTATCGTCTTGGAGTCCTCTCGGTCCGGAGTTGTCCTTCGCACATATCCCCAAACGATCGTTCATTGGTGTTGGTCTCCGTCAGCGCTAAGCTGGTCTAATTTGTGCTTGGTAGTTGTTAGGGTTGTGTGTCGATGCCCGACATCTTTGTATCTTGCCTTGGGTGTGTGCCTGTGGCGTGCGTTTGTATTGGGTGTTTGGATGTAAGTGATGGTTGCTTTATAATATAAAGCGGCCGGGGGCCCTTTTTGTCATATTATAGTGCTATTATTTCAAATTCCAGAGTATTCAATTGCAGTAATTAAACTGACTAAAATGTCTTATAATCCTCAAAACATACATTTCAAGTTCAGTTTTAATAGTTTCTTATCAAAAAACTACATAAAACTATATTCTACATTTATGTTGAGCATGCAATAACAAGACTTTTGGTTCTAGCCATTGTCAAAAATGCTTTGTTATTAAAAATTTTATTCTAGGCATTGTACTACATAATAAAATCTATATGTTCATAGCAGAGCAATGCTCATGGAAAACCTCTACAAAATATTAAACAACGAGAATCTTCCTTAAGTAAACATGATCTGGAAAAAATATTATTCATCTAAGCTCCCAGGAGAAAGAATGGTGGATTCAAGCTGGTGGAAAGCACATATTTAAGAGCAACACCTCTTGTAGGGCTGGCATTGGTGGCGAAATTAAGCTCTAGCATGATTCTTGGATGGACAAACCTTTGCTACAGAAATTCCCTGAGTTGCATTCTTTTGCTTTGTATGACAATCAGTGTTTGACACAACTGGTCAATTTTGTGGACATCTTTGAGTTTTTTCATACCCCACTCTCAACTCAAGCTTTTGCCCAACTTAATGAACTTCAACTCTTACTTGATCAGCATACCAAAAGTCAGTCTCAAGATAAATGGATTTCTAAGGGTAATAGAAACAATTACTCCTCTATCTCAATGTATGCATATTTCATGGCTGGAGTAGAAGCACACCTTCTTTTCAAATTTATATGGAAGTGTGCTACCAGAATAAGAAACAAAATCTTTATTGTTGGCTGCTGCTCCATGACAGAGTCAACGCAAGAAATCCACTAAAGAGGAAAGCTATGCACTTAGAATGCCATGAATGTGTTTTCTACAATAAGAAAGTTGAAGAGACTTCTTTGCATCATTTTTGGGATTGCTCCTTTACACAAGATTGCAAGCCACTATCATCCCCTCTAGGCAAAGAGGAATTCCAATTTATGATAACATTCTGCTGGCTCATCAAATTTTACCAAGAGTTATTGCGGGACATCACCATTCTGGGTTGTTGTTGCAAGTTTTTACGTGGTTGCTATGCTGCAAGAACCGTTCTTACCTACGGAAAAAACCACAATGGTGATTTATCAAGTTTGTTGTTTTAACCTTTTTCAAGGACCGGCCGCTACCAAATTCGATTCAACTAAAGTAGGAGAAACAGACACCCGGCGGCCACCTTTATGCAAAACAAGTTGCATGTCTGTCGGTGGAACCGGTCTCATTTACGTGGACATGTAAGGTTGGTCCGGCCCGCTTCATCCCACAATTCCGCCGAATCAAAATAAGACATTGGTGGTAAGCAGTATGACTATCACGGCCCACAACTCTTTTTGTTCTACTCGTGCATATCATCTACGCATAGACCTGGCTTGGATACCACTGTCGGGAAACATTGCATGGAAAACAAAAATTTTCTACGCACACGCAAGATCTATCCATGGAGATGCATAGCAACGAGAGGGGAGAGTGTGTCTATGTACCCTCGTAGACCGTATAGCAGAAGCGTTTATCAATGCGGTTGATGTAGTCTTACACCTTCATGATCCGCCCGATCAAGTACCAAACGTACCACACCTTCGCGTTCAGCACACGTTCAGCTCGATGACGTCCTCGCCTTCTTGATCCAGCAAGACAGGCGAAGTAGTAGATGAGTTTCGGAGCATGACAACATGGTGATGGTGGTGATGCATCTATCTCCGCAGGGCTTCGCCAAGCACTACGAAAATATGACCAAGGACAAACTAGAGGGAGAGGGGCACCGCACACGGCTAGGGAATCATGGTGTGTGTTGCCCCTCTCCCTCCTCTCATATATATAGGTGGAGGGGGAGGGGAGGCAGCCCCTAGGGCGCCCCAAGTGGCCGGTGGCTGCCCTAGGGTGCCCGCCCTGGCTGAACTCCCCCTTCCATATATGTGTAGGGGGAAAGGTAAGGGGCATTGGCTGCCTTTGGGGCGCCTCCCCTTCCTTTCCTCCCTCCTTGGGTGCGTGGTCAAGGGCGAAGGGGCGCACTAGCCCCCTTGTGGGCTGGTGTTCTTCCCCCTTTGGCCCATAAGGCCCGCTACTTACTGGTGGCCTCCCTGAACCCCTTTCGGCACTCCGATGCATACCCGATAAATTTTGAAACCTTTCTGGCGTCCAAATAGCATCGTCCTATATATTAATATTTACCTCTGGACCATTCCGGAGCTCCTCGCCATGTCTGTGATCTCATCCGGGATTCCGAACAATATTTGGTCACCAATCTATAATACCTAAATAGTTCATCCCCACTAGTTTATTTCTCTTGACATGCAACCTATCCACATAACTAATCAACATGCAGCCATTCACCTCACTCCACCTCAGCAGTCTAGCCAAATCATCAATTCCAAATCCCTGTCTTATTCTTCTGATTTAATTTCCATTCCTTCCACTACCTCACGTGGGATGTAGCATGCAACGTGACCATCCAGTAATACATATATATATATATCAGGGAGTAGAATATTTGAAGGGGCTGTTAATTATTGTCTAACCTAGGGTGTATGCCGTTCTTCTGTAAAAAGGTGATCGTGCACCTACTCTGTCTGGTATTTGTTATGTAAGTTGTAGCCCATGATGCAGACTGCTGATCTAAAACAAATCACAGGAATCGCAGTAGGTCGGTCACCATCATTTTCTCCTTTGCGAGTCTCTCATCTCCGCGGCTGTCTCTTTGACCTCCACGACGGAAGCTCTTCCAATCGTGAATGCAGCCACAAAAGAAATCAAATCGCATAATTCATCCCCTCATTATGTCACCCTCCACTACGCTGCAATTTTTGAGCTTCCATTAATTCATGCTCTATCTCTCTCCCCACGATTCGCCTCTGGACGTTTCACCTCTCTACACACCATTAGATGGCCTCTTTAATAGCGAAGACGACCTTCTTCCCTCTCCTATCTGCAAGGCTGGATGATTAGGCCTACAACATGAGTACGTCTGTGCAGCAATCTTGCCATGACATGGAGCTCCATGTGCGCCTATCGGAATGAGCTCTGCTTCTGCCCCACTCTACCGTTGCGACTGCATATTCTTTTCTTCTTGCACAACATCCCAACGCGCTCTAACATCACCTTAGCAAGCGAAGCGCTGGCCATGGAGGTGTATGAGCAGGCGCTCCTCCATGACGATTATGGTGAGGTGTTCCATTCACCTAAGCCACCCAGGGACGGAACACCCGGCACTACATTGTTCGTGATCGTCATCTGGCCAGAACATGACAGAGGCGAAAAGATGTACTTGTCATTGCCAACCAAAAAGTCATGGTACCTACTACAACTTCCTATCTTTCCTTCTCCCGCATGCTAGGGACCACTTTGTCTGTAAATAAGACAATTACATTTTGTAGTGGAGGATCAGAAGGTGATGTTGGGAGTCATTCAGCCCTCAACAGGAGCCTTACACTTACATGGCTAAAGTTGGAGTCGGAGTACTTTCTGAATTATACTTACAAGGAGGAAGTTGGAATAGGTATCTTGAAGGTGAAGTCCAATGTTCTGGATTATACTTTCCTTTTATGCCCATTGTATCATCAATGGCATCTTACTCATTTCATGTCTTATCATTCTTACTGAATGCAATGTTCAATCCTTAACTAATTATAATAGTAGTTTATGATTCATTTTCCTCCCTGTTTTTGATTGGTCATACAACATTGAGAGGTGAGGTCAAAGAGAAGATACATGTATTTGCGTCATAGTTAAGATGACAAAATGTAACCTGAGATTGTACTACGAAAGAAGAAAAGCAAAGCAAGTGTAGGCAACATCAAAGGAGCAAACTAACACACTGTTCAAGTAATCAGTTGACCAGATGCATTATGTGTGTTTCTCATGTATCAAACAATCATGATTATATATAAATTTCCATTATTTTTCTTAGAATTATTTTTGCTTCAATTCACGCGCGGGGTATCATCTAGTTCACAGAACTCATATAATACTATATCGTCAACGAACATTAAGCGTGCAGCCCCTACGGATTTTAGAACTATGTAGACATGACCAAGACACATCTTTGGTCAATAACCCATAGCGGAACCTAGATGCCCATATTGGTTCCTACATATTCTACAAAGATCTTTAGCGGTGGAACCTATTGACAACATACGTAAATCCTTATCTCCATACCTAGTTCAATCTCGTTACCGGCGAGTCTCTTTACTCGTTCCATAATACATCACCTTGTAACTAACTCCTTAGTCATTTGCTTAGAATCTTATGATGTGTATTACGGAGAGGGCCTAGAGATACCTCTCCGATACTCGAAGTGACTCCTAATCTCGATCTATGCCAACTCAACAAACACCTTCAAAGATACTCGTAGAGCATCTTTATGATCACCCAGTTACGTTGTGACGTTTGATAGCACACAAGGTATTCCTTCGGTATCTGGGAGTTGCATAATCTCATTGTCGAAGGAATATGTATTTGACACGAAGAAAGTAGTAGCAATAAACTGAACGATCAATATGCTAAGCTAACAGATGGGTCTTTTCCATAACATCATTCTCCTAATGAGGTTATCCCGTTATCAAATGATAACTCATGTCTATGGTTAGGAAACCTTAACCATCTTTGATCAACGAGCTAGTCTAGTATAGGCTCAC
The DNA here is from genome assembly GCF_018294505.1 of Triticum aestivum. Classification (NCBI taxonomy): domain Eukaryota; kingdom Viridiplantae; phylum Streptophyta; class Magnoliopsida; order Poales; family Poaceae; genus Triticum; species Triticum aestivum. The sequence goes on along the minus strand of NC_057795.1, from coordinate 157,234,926 downwards.
TAGGGACACAATATTTGTTTATGTATTCACACATCTATTTACGTTTCCAATCAATACAATTCTAGCATGAATAATAAACATTTATCATGAATAAGGAAATATAAAATAACAACTTTATTATTGCCTCTAGGGCATATTTCCTTCAGTCTCCCACTTGCACTAGATTCAATAATCTAGTTCACATTGTCATGTGATTAACACCCGTAGTTCACATCGCTATGTGACTAACACCCAAAGAGTTTACTAGAGTCAATAATCTAGTTCACATCGCCATGTGATTAATACCCAAAGAGTACTAAGGTGTGATCATGTCTTGCTTGTGAGAGAGGTTTAGTCAACGGGTCTGCCACATTCAGATTCGTATGTATTTTGCAATTTTCTATGTCTACAATGCTCTGCATGGAGCTACTCTAGCTAATTGCTTCCATTTTAAATACGTATCTAGATTGAGACTCAGAGTCATCTGGATCAGTGTTAAAGATTGCATCGACGTAAACCTTTATGATGAACTCTTTATCACCTCCCTAACTGAGAAACATTTCCTTAGTCCCCTTTAGGTACCTAAGGATAATTTTGATCGTTGTCCAGTAATCCACTCCTGGATCACTGTTGTACCCCCTTCCCAAACTCATGGCAAGGCACACAAACTGGTATGGTACACAACATGGTATACTTTATAGAACCGAGGCATAGGGAATGACTTTCACTCTCTCTCTCTCTATTTTCTGTCGTGGTCGGGCTTTTGAGTCTTTCTTTGACTGATCTATTTTGAACTTCTTCAAAACTTTGCCAAGGTACGTACTTCGTGAAAGTTCTATTAAGCGTCTCAATCTATCCCTATAGGTCTTGATGCCTAATTTGTAAGCAGCTTCACCAAGGTCTTTCATTGAAAAAATCTTATTCAAGTATCCTTTTATGCTATCCAAAAATTCTATATCATTTCCAATCAACAATATGCCATCCACATATAAAATCAGAAATGCTACAGAGCTCCCACTCACTTTCTTGTAAATACAGGCTTCACCGTAAGTCTGTATAAAACCATATGCTTTGATCACCTCATCAAAGCATATATTCCAACTCTAAGATGCTTGCACTAGTCCATAGATGGATCGATGGAGCTTGCACACTTTGTTAGCACCTTTAGGATCGACAAAACCTTCTGGTTGCATCATATACAACTCTTCTTGAAGAAATCCATTAAGGAATGCAGTTTTGACGTCCATTTTCCATATTTCATAATCATAAAATGTGGAAATTGCTAACATAATTCGGACAGACTTAAGCATCGCTACGGGTGATAAAGTCTCATCGTAGTCAACTCCTTGAACTTGTCGAAAACCTTTTGCGACAAGTCGAGCTTTGTAGACAATAATATTACCATCAGCATTAGTCACCATCAACGGCAGTCTTCTTACTGAAGGTCCATTTATCCTCTGTGGCTTGCCGATCATTGGGCAAGTCCACACTTTGTTCTCATACATGGATCCTATCTCAGATTTCATGGCCTCAAGCCATCTGTCATAATCTGGGCTCATCATAGCTTCTTCATAGTTCGTAGATTCGCCTTGGTCTAATAACATGACTTCCAGGACAGGACTACCGTACCAATCTGGTGCGGATCGTGCTCTGGTCGACCTACGAAGTTCAGTAGTAACTTGATCTGAAGTTTCATGATCATCATCATTAGATTCCTCTCTAGTTGGTGTAGGCATCACGGGAACAGTTTTCTCTGTTGTACTACCTTACAATTAGAGAGAAGGTACAACTACCTCATCAAGTTCTACTTTCCTCCCACTCACTTCTTTCGAGAGAAGCTCCTTCTCTAGAAAGGATCCATTCTTAGCAACAAAAAATCTTGCCTTCGGATCTGTGGTAGAAAGTGTACCCAATTGTTTCCTTAGGGTATCCTATGAAGATACACTTTTCCGATTTGGGTTCGAGCTTATCAGGCTGAAGCCTTTTGACATAAGCATCGCATCCCCAAACTTTAAGAAACAACAGCTAAGGTTTGTTGCCAAACCATAGTTCATACAGTGTCGTCTCAATGGATTTAGACGGTGCCCTATTTAATGTGAATGCGACTGTCTCTAGTGCATAACCCCAAAATGATAGTGGTAAATCGGTAGGAGACATCATAGAACGCACCATATCTAATAAAGTACGGTTACGACGTTCGGACACGCCATTACACTATGGTGTTCCAGGTGGCGTGAGTTGTAAAATAATTCCACACTCGTAACTCAAATATTCGCCTCCATGATAAGATCGTGGAAACTTTATTTTCTTGTTATGATGATTCTCCACTTCACTCTGAAATTCTTTGAACTTTTCAAATGTTTCAGACTTATGTTTCATCAAGTAGATATATCCATACCTACAAAAATCATCTCTGAAGGTCGGAAAATAATGATACCTACCACGTGCCTCAACACTTACCGGACCGCATACATCGGTATGTATTATTTCCAATAAGTTATTTGCTCGCTCCATTGTTCCGGAGAACGGAGTTTTAGTCATTTTGCCCATGAGGCATGGTTCACAAGTATCAAATGATTCATAATCAAGTGATTCCAAAAGTCCATATGCATGGACTTTCTTCATGCACTTTACACCATTATGACCTAAACGGCAGTGCCACAAGTATGTTGTACTATCATTATCAACTTTGCATCTTTTGGCATCAATATTATGAATTTGTGTATCACTATGATCGACATTCAATAAACCATTCACATTGGGTGTATGACCATAGAAGGTTTTATTCATGTAAACAGAACAACAATTATTCTCTGACTTAAACGAATAAACATATTGCAATAAACATGATCTAATCATATTCATGCTCAACACAAACACCAAATAACATATATTTAGGTTCAACACTAATCCCGAAGGTAGAGGAAGTGTGCGATGGTGATCATATCAACCTTGGAATCACTTCCAACACACATCGTCACCTCTCCCTTAACTAATCTTTGTTTATTCTGCAACTTCTGTTTTGAGTTACCAATCTTAGCAACTGAACCAGTATCAAATACCCAGGGGTTACTACAAACACTAGTAAGGTACACTGTCGGATTTAGGGTTCTACAAACCCTCGAGAGGTTCAAACTCTGGGGTGCGTGCGGAGATCTCAACCTCCCCAGTCTTCCTACCCGCCAATCTCACAGCCCAGTGCGTCGAGCTCGAAGGAAAGGAGACACAACAGTTTGCCTAGGTTCGGGCCACCTTGAGGTGTAAAACCCTACTCCTGCTTTGTGGTGGATTTGCCTCGAGGGGCTGAGGATTAACTAGTACAGTGGAGAACAACCTCAGGAGGTGTGTTCTTGAGCTCAAGTGTGCTGGTGAGGGTGGACTGGATGTGGTCGACTTGATCGGTCGTCCCTCTTGTGATGTAGGGTAGACCCCTAGACGCCTGATCTTTCACGTTTGGAGGGAATCCTACCAAGAACACGAAGAATAGGAGAGGGGAACACGAGGGAAAACACAAGAGAATCACTCAAACCAACGAGATCCGGTCACACATATGCTAGATACTCGAAACACAAAGAGATACACGGTTGGAATCCAACAAAGGACGATACAAGTGGCGGTAGTTCTTCTTTGTGAGGAGGTCTTAAGGGTCATCCCATGAATGGGGTCTTGAATCCAAGATGGATCTTCTCCGAAGAGGCCGCGGTCTCTCACGAGGAGTAGATCCGTATGGATGAGCAAGGCTCTATCTCAAATGAGCTAAACCTATGCTAACCCTAGAAAGAGGGCGGAGGAGGAGTATATATAGTCTAGGTGGGCGAAGGGGTACATGGGCCTCGGCTCTTCACTATGCGCAAACAGGCGGAGCCGGATATCCGGGCTTGCGGGCCTGATGTCCGGGCCTTCATGAGGAGCCGGATGTCCGGGCTTGTTGGCCGGATGTCCGGGCTGGCGGAGCTGGTCTCGGTGCTCTCTGGATAGCCTGTGCCGGATTTCTAGGCAGGTGCCGGATGTCCGGCCGCTGTAGAGTCGCCAGGTGTTTGTCTCTCTCTGGTCTTCTTATGATTGATGGTGTCGGATGTCCGAGCTCCTGCCGGATGTCCGGCCACTGTAGCTCCGTGACGACTCCACTTGAGGCAGTCCTTGCTCCGCTTCCGTGTGGACTTGGCGTATGCCTCGAGCATCTCCATGGTCGTCTCCTCGGTTCCTAAGCACACGTAGTGTCTTTGCGTTAGGTAGTAACCATGTCTCGCCCGAATGGAAAGGGGAAGCATCTAGGAGCGGGTTCACCTTGTGTCCAATGGCGTAAGGTCGAGGTCTCATCGTGTGTCCACTTGGGGCTTGGGGAGTAGTCGTTGTGTACACGGGGGTGAACGTGGGATGCTCCGCATCATCTTGCCTATGGTGGCTAGGTCCTATTTATAGTGGCCTTGGCCCTCTTCCCAAATGAAGGTTGGAAGGGATCCCACAATGGCCAAATTTGAAGGGAGACAACTAGTACATCTTATCCTGACTAAAGTGGTCTTCGCCTACAAAAGCCTCTGGTTGTGACGCCGCGGTGGGCTTGGTGATGACCTCCGTCCTGCCGCCCTGGCGATCCTGGTCTTGTTGCACGGGAATGCATACCTTTGGTTGCTTCCTCGGGACTCTGCGTCTGCTGCTTGCCTCCTTTGCACTAAAGAGGAAACTGGTACACTACGCCCGCTGGCGCCGGCCTGGCCTCGATCGTCATGGCTCACTTCACCCGAACCTCACGTGGTGAGCCTTTGCATAGAAACTCTGCTCCTTGGTAGCTAGCCTAAGGAGGCTGATCCCTTTGAAGGTCTTGGTGTCGTCCGCCTCGCGAGGCTTGGCCCCTCGCGAAGGTCTTGAGTTGTCGATGTCGAAGTTGGGCCATACTGGGCCGCCGATGGAGCCATGCTGCGGGCCGCAGGCAGGCAAGTCTGGGTACCCCCGTATCCAGAATGCCGACAGTAGCCCCCGGGCCCAAGGTGCGCTCGGACTTGGCTTCTAGGCGAAGCCAAAGGGCAAGTGCGGAGCACCGCGGGCCCTAACCACCTGTGGCAACGCGTTGCGATTGATGGGATGAGGGCATCTCCACTTCCCCATGCTACCTTGGCAACTGTTCGACTTGATTAGTCGTTGCTGCATGTAGAGAAAACCATCATTGCGTGGGATCATGGAGGCCGGCGGTTGGCCTCCCTCTGACTATAAATGAGGTTGGAGGGACAGAGCCCCCATCGCTCGTCTCCATCTTCTTGCCGCATGTTCCTTCTTCTTGTCTACCTTGCTGTAGTTGCAGATCCCATGGCACTGCCGAAGAGATTCACTGCCGCCAAGAAGGGGAAGGCCCCCAAGGAAGGGCCAGTTTCGCCGCCACCCAAGAGGGGTCGTGGCCGTACCCTCAAGCACATTGCGACCCCGGTGGCGGCTTCCAGGGGGCGCAAGCGCACTTCTTTGGGAGCTGGAGTGTCTCTTGGCGGCCGTGACAGCGCTTCTTCTCGTGGCGGGGGCCACCGGCAACGAGGTAGCCCCTCCAATGAGGGGAGGCGCGCCATGGTCACCCGGCCTCCTCGACCGTGCTTCCCCTCAGTGGATGTGCTCCCGGAGTTTTTCGTGTGGTCGGAGAAGCCCGCCGGCACCTTGCTCCGGATTCCATGCTTCTTCACCAGCGAGCTGCCGGCCACGAGGCTCGATGGCCTCTGGTTGCAGGCTGACGGCTGCTGCAGTAGGGCCTCGTGGGTCGAGATCAAGGTCACCATGGAGGCAGTATGGTCTTGACCCGTGGCTGGTAGGTGTTTGCCCGCACACATGGGCTCGACGAGGGCGTCTCGCGAGGATTAAGGGAGCCGAAGCGCTGGGGCAATGGGGTTTCGGCGAAGTGTGCTTGCGTGGAGGTGAACCCAACATGCACACCTACCTAGCCCCCACGCGCGGGACGCGCGAGGAGGAGCAATGGGCAACTGCCACTCTTCCTGGGCCAAGACTAAGAACGAACGAAACAAGAGGAGGAATAGCCCAACTCGGCAAGCAAAACGCAAAAACTCCAAATACCATTAAAAATGTTAAACAACTACAGAAAGCAAGCAAATGAACAGCCGCGTCCGGCATCTAGTCTAGTCTTCTCACCAGCGCAGAGCTAAGTGTTGCCACTACGACGTGGGAGGGAGCCCCCGTGAGGCCCATGGGCGACACTCAGGAGACTCCAGGGCGTGTACAGCCCCACTCCTTATTACGTGAGAGTGTCATGAGCGAGACCTTCATAGGCATGAGCCTTGCTTCATGGATAGAACTTCCGGAGGTGCTAGATGTTCCAGGTGTTCTGGAGGGGATCCTGTCCTGTGTCTCCAGGCGCGCAACGCCAGGCTTGGAGACACGGGCAATACTAAACGGGCCCTCCCATATGGGTGAGAGCTTGTGTAGCCCTTCCCTGGAGAGCACCTGCCTCAGGACAAGACCACCCACCTCGAGCGTCCTGGGGCGGATGTTGTGGCAGTGGTACCGCTGCAGTGGCTGCTAGTACCTTGTCGCTCGGAGCGAGGCTTGACGGCGGCATTCCTCCCCCAGCATGAGATCCATCCCCCGCATGGCATCCTGGCGTGTCTCATGAAATGCCATAACCCGCGTGCAGTGATGCTTGACCTCGTGTGGGAGAACCGCTTCAGCTCCATAGACGAGGAAGAACGGGGTCTCGCCCGTCATCTTGGTGGCGGTGGTGCGGATGGACCACAGCACGGACTGGAGCTCGTCGAGCCAGCCCCTGCCATAGGCCTCGAGCTTCTTCCTGAAGGTCCTTTCCTTGAGGCCTCTCAAGACCTGTGCATTGGCATGCTCGGCCTGGTCGTTTCTCCTGGGATGTGCCACCAAAGCGTAGCATATCTACGTTCCAAGGTTAGCACAGTATGTTTTGAAAAGGTAGCTGGTGAACTACGAACCATTGTTAGTGATGATGCGATTAGGAACCCCAAACCGGCTCACGAGGCCCTTGATGAACTTGACGGTCGAGCCGGCGGGGATGGTGCGGCCAGCTTCTACCTCCTCCCACTTGGTGAACTTGTCGATGGCGACGTAGAGGTAGCAGTAGCCCCCAGGTGCTTGAGGGAATGGTCCCAAGATATCCAGCCCCCAGACCGTGAACGGCCATGTGAGTGGGATGGTCTGGAGGCCCTAAGCAGGTTGATGGATCTACTTGGCATGGAATTGGCAGGCTTCCTAGGATTTCACTAGCTCGGTGGCGTTGTTGAGTGCCGTGGGCCAGTAGAACCCGTTGCAGAACGCCTTGCCCACGAGGGTGCGTGATGAAGAGTGATGTTTGCAGTCTCCGCCATGTATGTCGGCCAGAAGCTCGAGCCCCTGCTCCCTAGAGATGCACCGCAAAGAAACATTGTTGGGCCGCTTACGGTACAGCTCACCATCCTGGATGCCGTATGTGGTGGCATGGCGAGCCACGCGCTCGACGTCTTCCTCCTTCTCTGGCAGGGTCCCCTGAAAAAAGTACACCTTGAACTCCTCGGTCCAGCACCCCTCCTGAGGCTCGAGCGCGAGGAGCAGACGGGCCCCCGAGGTTGGGTCGTAGGCAGGGGCGCCTGTCGCAGGGGCTCGGGGAAGGTCCTCCTGAGGTGGTGTCGGTTCCGTAGCAGGGGGGCTGCTAATGGCTTGAAGAGTCGTTCCTCAAAAACGCCTGGCTCCTGAGGCAGCCGTCGGGACGCCCTTTTGGCAATGTCGTCCGCTTCCTTGTTTGTGCCTTGTGGCACATGCTACAATTCCATGCCCAAGAATTGTTTTTCCATTTTTCGTACCTCTTCCAGGTATGCTTCCATGTGCTCGTCCTTCGGGGTGTACTCTTTGTTGGAGAAGTTGACGAGGAGCTGGGAGTCACCCTTGATGGTGAGGCACTTCACCCCCAGCGCCGCTGCAGCTCTGAGGCCGACAATTAGGCCCTCATACTCTGCGATGTTGTTGGAGACCTTTTCGCCCTGCTGGAAGCAGAGTTGTACAACATAGTAGAGCTTGTCCTTGGTGGGTGAAATGAGCACTGCTCCAGCCCCTGCGCCTTGACGCGCGAATGCACCGTCGAAGTACATGATCCACCCGTCCGGCGCCTCGTCTCTGGGCAAGAGGGAATAGTCCTCGCATAGTTCACGGTCAGGGACGTCGGTCCATTCTGCCATGAAATCTGTGAGGGTCGCACCCTTAATGATCCTGGTGGTGCTGAACTCTAGGTGGAACGCCTGTAGCTTGATGTTCCACTCTACGACCCTTCCAGCAACGTTAGGGCTCTGGAGTACCCTATGCAGTGGGTAGGCTGAGACGACCTTGATGGGGTGGCCTTGGAAGTAGTTGCACAGCTTCCGGGAGGCAACAAGGAGCGCGAGCAAGATCTTTTGCGGCATAGGATAGCGTGCCCGTGCCTCCTGCAGCACAGTGCTAACGAAGTAGACCGGATGCTCGACGAGGGAGGAGGAGTTGGCGAGGTCTTGTATCTCTCAAGAGTGCTGGTCTTCAGGGGTCTTGCTGTTTGTCACATCGGCCATGGCCTCATGAGCCCCATTCTCAGGAGCCCTGGTGGCTGGGAGATCGGCTGGGGCCTCAGGAGCGACATTGACCGGTGGCGCAGCTGAGGCCTCAAGAGCACCATCCTAGGGCCGCAGCATCTCGCGTGGCGATGAGGTTCCCCGCCATGGGCCCTCGGTCGGGCGCTCTTCCCTTAGCGCCACCAGAACCGCGCTGGCGGAGTGAGGCGTGGCGGCCAGGTAGAGTGCTACCTCTTGAGCACTGCGTTGGTTTTCCCTTGAAGAGAAAAGGGTGATGCAGCAAAGTAGCATAAGTATTTCCCTCAGTTTTTGAGAACCAAGGTATCAATCCAGTAGGAAGCTCCTCAAAAGTGCCTCGTACCTACACAAACAAACAAGAACCTTGCAACCAATACAATAAAGGGGTTGTCAATCCCTTCACGGTAACTTGCAAAAGTGAGATTTGATAGAGATAATAAGATAAGATCAATATTTTTGGTATTTTTATGATATAGATTGGAAAGTAAAAGATGCAAATAAAAGTAGATGGAAAACTTATATGATAAAAGATAGACCCGGGGGCCATAGGTTTCACTAGTGGCTTCTCTCAAGATAGCATAAGTATTACAGTCGGTGAACATATTACTGTCGAGCAATCGATAGAAAAGTGCATAGTTATGAGAGTATCTAGGCATGATCATGTATATAGGCATCACGTCCACAACAAGTAGATCAATACGGTAATGCATCTACTACTATTACTCCACACATCGACCGACTCCTGCCTGCATCTAGAGTATTAAGTTCATGAAGAACAGAGTAACGCATTAAGCAAGATGACATGATGTAGAGGGATAAACTCAAGCAATATGATATAAACCCCATCTTTTTATCCTCGATGGAAACAATACAATACGTGCCTTGCTACCTCTGCTGTCACTGGGAAAGGACACCACAAGATTGAACCCAAAGCTAAGCACTTCTCCCATTGCAAGAAAGATCAACCTAGTAGGCCAAACCAAACTGATAATTCGAAGAGACTTGCAAACATAACCAATCATACATAAAAGAATTCAGAGGAGATTCAAATATTTCTCCTAGATAAACTTGATCATAAACCCACAATTCATCGGATCTCGACAAACACACCGCAAAAAGAGATACATCGAATAGATCTCCAAGAAGATCGAGGAGAACTTTGTATTGAGATCCAAAGAGAGAGAAGAATCCATCTAGCTAATAACTATGGACCCGAAGGTCTATGGTAAACTACTCACAACTCATCGGAGAGGGCTTAGAGATGATGTAGAGGCCCTCCATGGTCGATTCCCCCTCCGACGGAGCGCCGGCGAAGGCTCCAAGATGGGATCTCGTGGATACAGGAGGTTGCGGCGGTGGAAATAGATTTTTGTGGTGCCCCTGGATGTTTTTGGGGTACGTGGATATATATAGGTAGAGGAGGTAGGTCAGGGGATCCACGAGGGGCCCACGAGGGTGGGGGCATGCCTACCCCCTAGGGCGCGCCCTTCTGCCTCGTGGCCGCCTCGGCTGCTTCTTGACGTCCACTCCAAGTCTCTTGGATTGCGTTTGTTCCAAAAAGATCCCTCCCGAAGGTTTCATTCCGTTTGGACTCCGGTTGATATTCCTTTTCTTCGAAACACTGAAATAGGCAAAAAAAACAGCAATTCGGGCTGGGCCTCCAGTTAGTAAGTTAGTCCCAAAAATGATATAAAAGTGTAATGTAAATCCCATAAACATCCAAAACGGTTAATATAATAGCATGGAACAATCAAAAATTATAGAAACGTTGGAGACGTATCAAGCATCCCCAAGCTTAATTCCCGCTCATCCTCAAGTAGGTAAATGATAAAACAGAATTTTTGATGTGGAATGCTACCTAGCATAATTCTCAATGTAATTTTATTTATTGTGGCATGATTGTTTAGATCCAAATGATTCAAGATAAAAGTCCATAAGAAATAAAAATAGTAATACTTCAAGCATGCTAACAAGTAATCATGTCTTATCAAAATAGCATAGCCAAAGAAAGCTCATCCCTACAAAACAATATAGTTAGGCCATGCTTCATTTTCATCACACAAAGTACTCCCATCATGCACAACCCCGGTTTCAGCCAAGCAATTGGTTCATACTTTTTAACGCGCTTCACCTTTTTCAACTCTTACGTAATACATGAGCGCAAGCCATGGACATAGCACTATATGTGGAATAGGGTGGTGGTTGTGAAGACAAAAAAGGGAGAAGATAGTCTCACATCAAGTAGGCATATGAACGGTCTATGGAGATACCATTAATAGATATCAATGTGAGTGAGTAGGGATTGCCATGCAACAGATGCACTAGAGCTATAAATAGATGAAAGCCCAACAAAAGAAACTAAGTGGGTGTGCATCCAACTTGCTTGCTCACGAAGACCTAGGGCATTTTGAGGAAGCCCGTGATTGGAATATACAAGCCAAGTTCTATAATGAAAAATTCCCCCTTGTATATGAAAGTGACAACATAGGAGACTCTCTATCATGAAGATCATGGTACTATTTGAAGCACAAGTGTGGAAAAAAGATAGTAACATTGTCCCTTCTCTCTTTTCTCTCATTTTTTATTATTTTTATTTTTTTATTTGGTGGGCTTCTTTGGCCTCTTTTATTTTTTATAAAGTCCGAAGTCTCATCCCGACTTGTGGGGGACTCATAGTCTTCATCATCCTTTCCTCACTTGGGACAATTCTCTAATAATGAAGATCATCACACTTCTATTGATTTACAACACAAGAATTAAAACTCATACTTAGAACAAAATATGACTCTACGTGAATGCCTCTAGTGGTGTAACGGGATATGCAATGAATCAAGAGTGACATGTATGAAAAGTTATGGAGGTGGCCTTGCCACAAATACGATGTCAACTACATGATCATGCAAAGAGCAATATGACAATAATGGGGCGTGTCATTATAAACGGAACGGTGGAAAGTTGCATGGCAATATCTTGTTATGGATATGGAAATGCCATAATAGGTAGGTATGGTGGCTGTTTTGAGGAAGGTAAATGGTGGGTGCATGATACCGGTGAAAGTTGCGCGGTATAATAGAGGCTAGCAATGGTGGAAGGGTGAGAGTGCGTATAATCCATGGACTCGCATTAGTCATAAAGAACTCATATACTTATTGCAAAAGTCTACTTGCCCTTGAAGCAAAGTACTACTATGCATGCTCCTAGGGGAAGGGTTGGTAGGAGTTAACCATCGCGCGATCCCGACCTCCACACATAAGGAAGACAATTAAAAGAGCACCCCATGCAACAAATTCGTCACACAACTTTTACAATACGTGCATGCTATGGGACTTGCCAACATTAACACAAGTATCTCTCAATTTCATAATTACCCAACTAGCATGACCCTAACATTACCACCTTTATATCTCAAAACAATTATCAAGCATCAAATTGATCATAGTGTTTAATGCACTTTCTATGATAGTTTTTATCATACCCAACTTGGATGCTCGTCATTCTTTGACCAATTTTATAACCATAGAAAATACAATGCTGCTCTAAAAGACCCCCAAATAATTTAAGTGAAGCATGAGAGATCAACAATTTCTACAAAATAAAGCCACCGCTGTGCTCTAAAAAGATATAAGTGAAGCACTAGAGCAAAATTGTCTAATTCAAAAGATATAAGTGAAGCACATAGAGTATTCTAATAAATTCTGAATCATGTGTGTCTCTCTCAATAGTTGTGTACAGCAAGGATGAATGTGGTAAACAAAAAATAAAAGACTCATATCATACAAGACGCTCCAAGCAAAACACATATCATGTGGCGAATAAAAATATAGCTCCAAGTAAAGTTACTAATAGACGAAGACGAAAGACGGGATGCCTTCCGGGGCATCCCCAAGCTTAGGATTTTGGTTGTCCTTGATTTATCTTGGGGTTCCATGGGCATCCCCAAGCTTAGGCTCTTTCCACTCTTTATTCCATAGTCCATCAAATCTTTACCCAAAACTTGAAAACTTCACAACACAAAACTCAACAGGAAATCTCATGAGCTCCGTTAGTGCAAGAAAGAAAAACCACCACTTAAGGTACTGTCATGAACTCATTCTTTATTTATATTGGTGTTAAACCTATTGTATTCCAACTTCTCTATCGTTCATACCCCCCGATACTAGCCACAGATTCATCAAAATAAGCAAACAACATACGAAAAACAGAATCTGTCAAAAACAGAACAGTCTGTAGCAATCTGTAACTTTAGAATACTTCTGGAACTCTAAAAATCCTACCAAAATATGAAGTCCTCTGAAGTTTGTATATTGATCTACTTAAAAAATAATCAACCCAAAATCACGTTTCTGTGATTTATTAAAATTACTCTCGTGTGTGCAAAAGTTTCTGTTTTGCAGCAGAATCAAATTAACTATCACCGTAGGTATCCTATAGGTTCTACTTGGCACAAGCACTAATTAAAACATAAAACCACATATAAACAGAATATAGATTAATTATTTATTGAATAACAGGAAGGAAAAATATTGGGTTGTCTCCCAACAAGCACTTTTCTTTGAAGCCTTTTAGCTAGGCATTGATAATTTTAATGATCCTCACATGAAAGACAAGATTTGAAGCGCAAAGAGAGCATCATAAAACGCGTGACAAACACATCTAAGTATAACATACTTCCTATGCATAGGCATATTATAAGCAAACAAATTTGCAAGGCAAGCAAAAACTAGCATATGCAAGGAAGAAGAAAGAGACGATAGCAATCTCAACATGACGACAGGTAATTTAGTAAGATAAAAAATTCTACGTCCATATTTTCCTCTCTCATAATAATTACATGTAGGATCATAGGCAAATTCAACAAAATAGCTATCACATAACATATTTTCAACATGATCCATATGCATGTGAAGTTGACACTCTTCCAAAATAGTGGGATTATCATTAACTAAAGTCATGACCTCTCCAAACCCACTTTTATCAAAAATACCATAAGATTGAACATTCTCCAAATATGTGGGATCTAAAGTTGACACTCTTTCAAACCCACTTTCAATATTATTGCATATATTATTATCAATCTCATATTCATAATGGGGCTTAAATAAAATTTCAAGATCATAAGAAGAATCACCCCAATCATGATCATTGCAATAAGTAGACATAGCAAAACTAGCATCCCCAAGCTTATTTTTCATATTATTAGCACAATTGACATCAAGAGAATTTATAGTAAGATTATTGCAATCATGCTTTTCATCGAAAGAACTATCAAGTATGGGTGCAATAGCAACGATCTCATGTTTAACACAAGGAACTATAGCAAATTCATCTTCATAAATATTGGCATCATGGCCACAAGAATAGCAAGCATCATGTTCATCAAGGGATATTTCAATCAAATCATCGGAATCACCCTTATCAACAGATTCATGCATATCATTATTTTCTTTCAAAGCAACGATCATCCTCCCTATAAATTCTTTGACATAGACATTATGAGCATAGTTTTCATAGCAATATTTAAGTATGTCAAAATTTTCAGATTCGTAGAGTAATATCATACTTTTCAATCATAGAAGCAACTTCATAAGCAGCCTTAAAAGCAGCAAATTGTTCAATTTGTTCGATATCATAGTAACTATAAACACCCTTTGCATAAGAAGATAAGATTTCATTATCATTAACTCACATAGGTAGGGAAGGTGTTTTTTAGGGTTCTTAGAGCAACAAGTAAAATCATAAATTTCACAAAGATTCCAAGAATAGCATAGCAAACTATTTATTTGTTACCATAAGAGCTTCCCCTTTTCAGACAAACGATGACGCACAAAATGAGCATGCTCATCTAAAGATTTCCCATCAACTAGGCTAGTTGGGGTTTCAGCACGAGCACATAAGGATCAAAGATGATCCAAGTAGAACACTTTAAGTGGATCCATATCAATAGATTTAGCAAGCAAAGATGCAAGCACATAGAAGGCATATGGAGACATAAGCAAACATAAGATCAAACGAAAGAAGGGCGAATAAAACGGAAAGGGTGAAGTGGGGGAGAGGAAAACGAGAGGCAAATGGCAAATAATGTAATGCGAGGGAGTTGAGTTTGTGATGGGTACTTGGTATGTCTTGACTTGAGCGAAGACCTCCCTGGCAACGGTACCAAAAATCCTTCTTGCTACCTCTCGAGCACTGCGTTGGTTTTCCCTTGAAGAGGAATGGGTGATGCAGCAAAGTAGCGTAAGTATTTCCCTCAGTTTTTGAGAACCAAGGTATCAATCCAGTAGGAGACTCCTCAAAAGTCCCTCATACCTACACAAACAAACAAGAACCTCACAACCAATGCGATAAAGGGGTTGTCAATCCCTTCACGGTAACTTGCAAAAGTGAGATCTGATAGGGATAATAAGATAAGATAAATATTTTGGCTGGGGCCTCAGGAGCGACATTGACCGATGGCGCAGCTGAGGCCTCAGGAGCACCATCCTAGGGCCGCAACATCTTGCGTGGCGATGAGGTTCCCCGCCATGGGCCCTCGGTTGGGCGCTCTTCCCTTAGAGCCACCAGAACCGTGCTGGCAGAGTGAGGCGTGGCGGCCAGGTAGAGTGCTGCCTCTTGAGCACTGCGTTGGTTTTCCCTTGAAGAGGAAAGGGTGATGCAGCAAAGTAGCATAAGTATTTCCCTTAGTTTTTTAGAACCAAGGTATCAATCCAGTAGGAGGCTCCTCAAAAGTCCCTCGTACCTACACAAACAAACAAAAACCTCGCAACCAACGCGATAAAGGGGTTGTCAATCCCTTCACGGTAACTTGCGAAAGTGAGATCTGATAGAGATAATAAGATAAGATAAATATTTTTGGTATTTTATGATATAGATTGGAAAGTAAAAGATGCAAATAAAAGTAGATGGAAAACTTATATGATAAAAGATAGACCCGGGGGGCATAGGTTTCACTAGTGGCTTCTCTCAAGATAGCATAAGTATTACGGTCGGTGAACAAATTACTGTCGAGCAATTGATAGAAAAGTGCATAGTTATGCGAGTATCTAGGCATGATCATGTATATAGGCATCACGTCCACAACAAGAAGATCGAAATGGTAATGCATCTACTACTATTACTCCACACATCGACCGACTCCTACCTGCATCTAGAGTATTAAGTTCATGAAGAACAGAGTAACGCATTAAGAAAGATAACATGATGTAGAGGGATAAACTCAAGCAATATGATATAAACCCCATCTTTTTATCCTTGATGGAAACAATACAATATGTGCCTTGCTACCTCTGCTGTCACTGGGAAAGGACACCACAAGATTGAACCCAAAGCTAAGCACTTCTCCCATTGCAAGAAAGATCAACCTAGTAGGCCAAACCAAACTGATAATTCGAAGAGACTTGCAAAGATAACCAATCATACATAAAAGAATTCAGAAGAGATTCAAATATTTCGCATAGATAAACTTGATCATAAACCCACAATACATTGGATCTCGACAAACACACCGCAAAAAGAGTTACATCAAATAGATCTCCAAGAAGATCGAGGAGAACTTTGTATTGAGATTCAAAGAGAGAGAAGAAGCAATCTAGCTAGTAACTATGGACCCGAAGGTCTGTGGCAAACTACTCACAACTCATCGGAGAGGCCATGGAGATGATGTAAAGGCCCTCCATGGTTGATTCCCCCTCCGGCGGAGCACCGGCGAAGGCTCCAATATGGGATCTCGTGGATATAGAAGGTTGCGGCGGTGGAAATAGTTTTCTGTGGTGCCCCTGGATGTTTTTGGGGTACGTGGATATATATATAGGCGAAGGAGGTAGGTCAGGGGAGCCACAACGGGCCCACAAGGGTGGGGGGCACCCCTACCCCCCTAGGGCGCGCCCTCCTACCTCGTGGCCGCCTCGGCTGCTTCTTGACGTCCACTCCAAGTCTCCTAGATTGCGTTTGTTCCAAAAAGATTGCTCCCGAAGGTTTCATTCCGTCTGGACTCCGTTTGATATTCCTTTTCTTCAAAACACTGAAATAGGCAAAAAAACAGCAATTCGGGTTGGGCTTCCGGTAAGTAGGTTAGTCCCAAAAATGATATAAAAGTGTAAAGTAAAGCTCATAAACATCCAAAATGGGTAATATAATAGCATGGAACAATCAAAAATTATAGATACGTTGGAGACGTATCATAGAGCACCAAGGGCTCGAGGGGGCATGATGCAACCATCACCGGTGGGCTGGTGAGGTATCTCTTGAGATCTTGGAAAGTCGTGTTAGCTTCAGGGGTCCACTTGAACGGCCCCTTCCGTTTCATCAGCTTGAAGAATGGGAAGGTGCGCTCTCCTAACATGGAAATGAAGCGCCCCAGCGAGGTCACACAGCCCGCCAGCTTCTGCATTTCCATGAGGGTTTGTGGCGGTCTCATGTCTCCTATAGCCTTGACTATCTCCGGGTTGGCTTTGATTCCTCTGTGTGACACCAGGAAACCCAGTAGCTTGCCAGAGGGGATGCCAAACACACACTTCTCGGGGTTGAGCCGCAGGTCCACCTTGCGCAGGCTGGGAAATGTTTCCTCCAGGTCCACGACCAGGGTCCTTGCCTCCCAAGATTTCACTACTATGTCATTGACGTAAGCCTCAGCGTTCCTCCCGAGCTTTTGGCCCAGAGTGATATGCATTAGCGGCTGGAAGGTGGATCCAGCATTAGGAAGCCTGAACGGCATGCAGGTATAGCAGTACACCCTGCATGGGGTCAGGAACGCTGTCTTCTCCACATCTTGCACAGCCATCTTAATCTGGTGGTAGCCCGGGAAGGCATCCAAAAAGCACAACAGATCGCACTCAGCGGTGGAGTCGACGATTTGATCGATGCGCGGGAGCGGAAAGGGGTCCTGTGGGCAAACCTTGTTGAGGTTGGTGAAGTCGACGCACATGCGCTCCCACCCTTCTTAGGGACAATAACTGGGTTCGCCAGCCACTCCGGGTACCGCACCTCCTGAATGACATCGGCATCCTGCAGCCTGCGGGTCTCTTGGACGATGAACGCATGCTTCTCTGTGGACTGCCGTCGTGCCTTCTGCTTCACCTGGCGGACGTTTGGGCACAACCTCAAGTGATCCTCGATTATTCCCCTCGGGATTCCAACCAGGTCCTTGGGCTCCCAGGCGACCACTTCCTTGTTGGAGCGCAAGAAGCTGACCAATGCCCTTTCTTGGTCCGGAGGGAGGCTGGCACCTGTGGTGAAGGTAGCGCCTGATGCTCCATATTCATCAACTGGTACTTGCTTCGTTTCGGCTCGTTGGGAAAACAACTGCTTCTTCTTGGCCCGCACAGCCCCTGGAGCCTCTGGGGCTCCTTTATCACTCCACTGCGCGACCGCCATGGACTTTGTCGGATGTTGGGTTCTGGCAGACCCTTAAGGTTCGAACTCTGGGGTGCGCGCGAAGATCTTCCCCCTACCACTCCACGTCCGATCGCCTCGCAAGAATCCAAACTAAATGATGAACGACACGAGGGACACAAGGTTTATACTGGTTCAGGCCACCGTTGTGGTATAATAACCTACTCCAGTGTGTGGTATGGTGGATTGCCTCAGGGGCTGATGATGAATAGTACAAAGGACGAACAGCCTCACGAGAGGTGTTCTTGAGCTGGTGCGATGAACTGCTTGGATGAGTTCAATTGCCTATTGATCTAGTGAGGACTCGATATCCTCTTGTTGACACCAGATTTTGGCACGGTCAAGAACTTAATTAATATGGCCTCAAATGGAGAAGTGATCTACATAAAAAAGTTCCGTATTGTCGATATGAACATCTTTGAAGTTTGGGCCATCACCATCCGATCTCATCTCGAAGGCCGAAGTTGTGTTCAAAATACTGAGATTTTGTATTCAGAACACTATTCAGCTCATTACTCCCTCAAGACCGCTTCGTATGGAAAAATGATCTACACGGATTGTCTTCATCTCGTCAAAAAGATCGATTTTGATACAAATATTGTTCCAATCCGAGTTCGTATGCAAAAGTTAGAGCCATCGGAATGCAGCTCTGTCGGGAGGCTGAAAGTGGCGCGCCCCACCAGACACCCCGTCTGATGGGTAGCGCGAGTAATATCCGGAATTGCGCGAGGTAGCGCGACTAATAGCCTGTTTTGCGCGAGCGATTTGACCCTCAATATGACCTCTGATCAAAACACGTTCAACATGAAAGTTGTTTGCCTCGTTGAAACGGTCAAGATTGCTTTTGGACTCGTTTTCATCCGAGATTGTTTACCACCACAAAAAAGACCCGCAAGGTGCAGCCAGTTTAAACCGAACTGTTTTGGAAAGTTCGGACAAAACTAATCCGAATTTGACTAGGGCTTTGGACGTGAATCCAAGCCTTTTCCTTGCACGGGAAGTACAGCCGCCTCTTATATACCTAAGGGGTTACGTCCGATTGAACAACAACACACAATCGATCAATTCATCTACCACTTTCTACCTTTTATCTTTTCTCCTTAACCCTAGTTCTTCTTCTTCCTCGTTTTTCGTTCGTTCTTCTTGTTGCAGGGCGGCGAACCTCGAGGCCCTAGGGGCGGTCAGGCCGACCTAGGGCAGCCCATAGCCGCCGCGCGCCCTGACGGGGTCCTTCCCGGGCGTGTGGGGTTTCGGGTCTTGAAAAGCACCCGCCGGATTGCCTGCGTACCGCGCTTCCGGACGGGTCTCCTTCGACATGAGCTGCGGTACATCACCCTCGACGTTGTAGGTACACGGTGACTTGTTCATGTGCGAACACACTTTTTGGCGACTCCGCTAGGGAACAAAGAGCAATCATCATCATCCATCATGGTCGATCTTCCCAAACCATCTGAAGTGGATGCCGATAACATCATCAAGCCCAATTTTGAGGAATTATCGGTAGAGCATTGCCAAGCTTTTGAGGATTACAAGAAGGCGCGTGAGGAGAAGGAGATGCGGGAGTTCCTTGCTAATTTCAAAAAGGATCACCAAGGCAACATCACTTCAATTGAAGAAATCAAGTTTCCTCCTCTTCACAATGAGCAGGTAGAACCGGCTGTAAGCAAAATCTTATGTCCTGAACAGTCGGCTGAAATTTCTAAACATATTCCTTAGAATAATGATCTTATTTACCAAGCTATCATAGACAATAATATTGCTTAAAATAATACTCCTCAATCATATAATGGTAGTGGTAGTATGTCTGCTAGTGTGGAAAACTTTAGTTCAACTTTACCTATTTCATCGACGCCGCCCGTGCCATTGAATTCTTATCCTAGTCAGACAAACCAACTTGTTGCTCCACCCTTTAATCCTGCCATGAACGCACCAAGTTCAGTGAATCCAACTGCATTGCTAGGTTATGGTTCGGCAAGTCCAAGTGGATTGTTGCCGAACTATGGTACAACATACACACCACCATCTCTTTGACTAGCACTATACCAACTATTAGAAATCATATTCACCATGCGCCACAACCACACGCAACGTCACTCAATATGAGTGATATTTTGGCTAATGTCAAATAGGAAATGTCTAGGGTGTTCCGAGAGCATTGTGGGATTGAACTACCTAAACCACAAATTTCCAGGAAACCATATCTCAAAATTTTTGATGCCATGCCATGTCCTCCTGGATATAAAGTTCCAGATTTTGTTAAATTTAGCGGGGAGGGAACAAAGACTACATGGGAGCATGTTAGTCAATACTTGGCACAATTAGGTGAGGCAAGTTCATGAGACGAGTGTAAAGTACATTATTTTCCTTTATCTTTAACAGGTACTGCTTTCTCGTGGTTTTCTGCATTACCACCCGGTTCTATTACTACATGGTTTCAATTGGAGCAAAAGTTTCATGATCATTTCTACAGTGGTGACAATGAGCTTAAACTATCCCATCTTACATCAGTTAAGCAAAAGTATGATGAATCGGTCTCCGATTATGTCAAAATATTTAGGGATACAAAAAAACGGTGCTATAGTTTGGTGATAACCGAGAGAGATTTGGTTGATCTTGTGATTAGTGGTTTGAGAACTCACATTAGAGAAAGGCTAGAAGGATATGGGTTTTTAAATATCAACCAAGTATTGCAAAGGGCTTTGGCTTAAGAAATCCGAAGCAAAGATCTTAAAGAGGTGCATAGATATAAAACTGATCGTCCCAAGGTGAATATGGTTGAGTATGATAGTGACCACTCGGACGATGAGGGTGATATTTATGCTACTGAATTTGTTTGGCCATCTAAGGCCAAACCATTTACTTGCAATTATTTAAAGCCGATTCATAAGAATCATGATGAAGAGATGAAATTTACTTTCAATATTTGATGCTTTGTTGCAAGTCAAGATTATTAGAATATCTCATACTTTACCGCTGTTCGAAGAGCTGAAACGGCGTGCTTATTGCAAGTATCATAATTCTTTTTCTCATGCTACTAATGATTGTAATGTTTTTCGACGACATATACAATCGGCCATTAATGATGGGCAATTGAATTTTTCTGAGATGCAAGTTGATAAGCAGCCTTTCCCAATGAACACCATGGATATGGAGGGGAAGAAGATGTTAATTCGGCCCAACATAGCTGAATCAGCTAATAAAAATAATATTGTCATTGGTGAGCCCAGGAAAAATGAGGAGAGCAACAAGGTCTTGGGGAGACAAGTGGTGCTTGACAAGCAACCCGGTGGCAAGGAGGTAATCAAGATCACCATCAAGAATCCTACACTCGGGAGGCAACCACAAGTGGAAGAGAACACTCATGTCAAATTTGTTAAGCCCAAGAGTCCAGAGGTTGACAAGTGGAAGATGAATGAAGCTAAAGTGCAGCGCAAGAGAATCAAGCCAACTTTTGATATGCTATTGTCCAAGTATGCCAATCAAGCGGCCGGTTCTAGCTCTAACCGGTCATCAAATTTGAAGCGCTCAAGATCACCTCCGGGGGAAGAATTTCAACATCACGCAAGGCCATATGGGTCATGGGCACCAGGACCATGGATGGTGCCGCCCCCCTATGCGCCATACTACATGGGAGGCTTCAATGGAGGATGGGGGCAGCCCCCAATGGCCCCTTATGATTTTCATCCGGGTTGGGCAGAACCAAGGAGGCCCGTTCATGAGAGGCTTTCTTATCCCACACGAGGCCATTTGAACAATGGTGTCGGTCGGCCAATGCAAGATAATCAAAAAAGGGTCAACCGGCAAGTGTGGCGTGCCAAATCACCAAGTGCTGAAATTTTAGAGCCTAGCAAGCAAAAGGAGAAGAATGCTAGTGGTGAAACTATTATGATAGGCACTAAAGAATTAATAATCAAAGAGCCGATTATTGTTGATAATTCGGCTGATTCTAATAAAGATGTGGCTGCGGTCCGGCAAAGCCCCATGTCTAATGATCATGAAGCTAGCACAAGCAAGTGCAAGTCGAGGGATCCAAAATATACTCAGCCTAAGTGGTGTCCTTCCGGTCTGACCAAGGCGTAAAAAAGGAGATTGCAGCGCATGAGGAGTCATGAGAAGGAGGAACAAGAAGCAGAAAAGCTAAGGGATAAATTATTCAATGAAAGCCGTCCCATGGTACCCCCAAAACAAGTCTGGAGGCCAAAGCAAAAGGAAAACATTGCAGCTTCTGCATTGATCATAGCAACACCTACACCACCAACGGAGGATGATGCGGCTACTATTACATCATCCACTTTGCCTACTACTTCCTCTTCCCTTGAAGATATTTCGGAGTCAGTGGACATGCTTGCAGAAGGAGATGAAATGCTTGCTTATGAGTCTACACCGGTTCATGAAGGTATGGATATTAATATGGTGTATTACTTACCCGCTAAATTTTGTACTATAGATGAAGAAGGGGAAGTAGCTCAGCTAGATTTTGGTCCTAAAAATGCTATATTCGAGAAGCCAAAAGAACCGGTGACGCACTTGAAGCCATTGTTCCTTAAAGGGCATATTAATGGATCGCCGGTTGCTAGAATGCTTGTCGATGGTGGTGCTGTGGTGAATCTTATGCCATATTCGATCTTCAAAAAATTGGGGCTTCATGATGAAGAGTTAATAAAGACCAACATGGTGCTTAATGGATTTGAAGGCAAAGAGAAAACTGAAGCCAATGGTGTGATGTATGTGGAGCTTACGGTGGGAAGCAAAACTTTGGCTACCGCATTCTTTGTCGCCGAGGTGCAAGGTAACTACAATGTGATATTAGGCCGCGATTGGGTTCATGCGAACCAATGCGTGCCATCTACTATGCACCAGTTTTTGATTCAATGGGTTGATGATGAAGTAGAAGTCATTCATGCGGATAATCCGTCTTGTGTTGCTTTGGCCGATGCATCGGTGGATTGGCAACATCCCAATGCTACTTGCTTGACGCGGCGCGACTTATCAGAATATGATTTTCTTAGCGCCACAAAAAGTGGTTTCGTGCCCGTTTCTTTAAGGCCGGTTGGCGATAATCAGCTCCAAGGTATGATGTATTTAAATGGATCCTAACTCAGAGTGGTTACAAAAGTGTCTTGTAGAATATCGGTACAATGAGAACGATATGTATGAGTCCATAGAAGAGTTAGATGATATGGATAAATTAGAACAAGGTTTTACATCGGCCGATCCATTAGAATAGATGGATATAGGAGATGGTTCAATTCCTAGGCCGACATTTGTAAACGAAAATTTAAGAGCCGATCATAAGGCTAAGTTGATCGAGCTATTGAAAGAATATGTTTGTTGCTTTGCATGGGAATATCATGAGATGCCAGGTTTACGCCGAGAGCTAGTGGAGCATCGGTTACCTATAAAGGCCGGTTTTAGACCATACAAGCAATCGGCCAGAAAGTTTAATCCAAAAACGTATGACCGGATCAAGGAAGAGATCGGTCGTTTTCTTAAAGCTAATTTTATTAGACCTTGCAGGTATGCCGAGTGGATTTCTAACATTGTACCAGTAGAGAAGAAAGGCTCCGGCAAGTTGAGGGTGTGCATTGATTTCAGATATTTGAATAGAGCTACACCTAAAGATGAGTATCCTATGCCAATAGCCGATATGCTTATTAATGATGCTTCTGGACATAAGGTCATTAGCTTTCTTGATGGTAATGCGGGGTATAACCAGATTTTTATGGCCGAAGAGGACATGTCCAAAACGGCTTTTCGATGTCCCGGTTTCCTTGGTTTATTTGAGTGGACAGTGATGACCTTTGGATTAAAAAATGCCGGTGCCACGTATCAAAGGGCTATGAATTTAATTTTTCATGATTTACTTGGTGTTATACTTGAGGTTTATATTGATGATATTGTTGTCAAATCGGATGCTTTTGAATCTCACTTAGCCGATTTGCGTTCGGCTTTTGAAAGAATGAAGAAATATGGGCTGAAAATGAATCCTCTGAAGTGTGCCTTTGGTGTATCGGCTGGGAAGTTTCTGGGTTTCATTATTCATGAAGATGGCGTGGAAATTGATCCCAAAAAGATAGAAGCTATACAGAAAGTAGAGGCTCCAACATGCAAGAGAGATATGCAAAAATTCCTTGGCAAGGTCAATTATTTGAGGAGGTTCATAGCCAATCTATCAGGGAAGGTTGATGCATTTACTCCTTTCCGTCGGTTAAAGAATGATGTTGATTTTACTTGGGGGGGCAAAACAGCAAGAGGCATTTGATATGATTAAGAAATATTTGTGCACTCCTCCGGTTATGAAAGCGCCCAGGCACAGGGAGCCATTTAGACTTTACATTGCAGCGGAGGAAGGTGTTATTGGTGCTGTTTTGACTCAAGAGACCGAAGGAAAGGAGCATGCTATTACTTATTTGAGCCGACGCTTATTGGACGCCGAGACAAGGTATACATTTATTGAGAAATTATGCTTATGCTTATATTATGCTTGCACAAAATTGAGACATTATCTAGTGCCTAGTACTTGCATTATAGCTTGTCAAACCGATGTCATCAAATACATGTTGCATAGGCCAATTCTTAGTGGTAGAATTGGCAAGTGGGCTTATGCTTTAATTGAATATGATTTGGCTTATGAATCTCCGAAATCCATGAAAGGACAAATTGTTGCTAATTTTATTGTTGAGCATCGGATTGATGACAAGCATGATATTGATATAAACCTTGTCTCATTAGTACCATGGAGATTATATTTTGATGGTTCAGTTTGTAGCAATGGCCAAGGTGTTGGTATTGTTTATATATCTCCTCATGGTGCTGTTTTTGAAGCCTCATGCCGCTTAGAATACTTTTGCACAAATAATCAAGTCGAATATGAAGCATTGTTATTCGTCTTAGAGATGTTGATTGCTATAGGTGCTACACATATTGAGGCTTTTGGTGATTCGTTATTAGTAGTGCAACAAATATCCAAAGTCTTTCAATGTTTTGACAAATCACTTAATGTTTATCTTGATAAATGTCTAGATATAATTTCTATTTGGATTATTTTAGCATTGCTCATATATCTAGACATGACAACTGGAGAGCAAATGAGTTGGCACAACAAGCATCCGGCTATCATGTTGATCGTGGCATGTTTCATATTTCTCAAAGGCTGATGTATAGTGTTGCCAACATAGCGGAGGCCGAACCGGAGCCCACCATTTCGGCCACTAATGAAATATTTAATGCAGGAGAAAATCAAGACTGGAGGAAACCCATTATTGATTATTTGTGTGATCCTAGCAAAAGGGTGGACAGGACTGTTCGGCGTATGCCTTTCAAATACACAATGAGAGATGATGGTCTCTATCGCCGAACGGTTAATGATGTTCTTTTAAAGTGCTTGGACGAGGACCAAGAGAGAGTTGCTATGGGAAAGGTCCATGAAGGTATTTGTGGCACTCATCAGTCGGCTCCCAAGATGAAATGGCTATTACGACGTGCTGGGTTTTATTGGCCGACGATGGTTAATGATTGCTTCCGGTACTATAAAGGATGTGAAGCTTGTCAAAAGTTTGGTGATATTCAGTTAGCTCCCGCTGCTATGTTACATCCTATTATAAAGTCGTGGACTTTTAGAGGTTGGGGATTGGACTTTATTGGAGAGATTCATCCTTCTTCTTCAAAGGGGCATCGGTTCATGTTGGTGGCAACTGATTATTTCACTAAATGGTCTGAAGCAATACCACTAAAAAACATGACGCATACAGAGGTAATTCAATTCATAACTGAGCATATTATACATAGATTCGGCATTCCGCAAACATTAACTACGGACCAAGGTTCATCCTTTATGTCACATCAAGTCAGAAAATTTGCCGAATCATATAAGATAAAGTTGCTCAATTCCTCTCCATATTATGCCCAAGCCAATGGACAAGCTGAGTCTAGTAATAAAATATTAATCAAAATCATCAAGAAGAAGATTGAGGATAATCCAAGGAGATGGCATGAGCTATTGTCCGAAGCTTTATGGGCACACAGAATCTCAAGGCATGGTGCTACAAAGGTAACTCCGTATGAGCTCGTATATGGTCAAGAGGCCGTTTTACCAGTGGAAGTGAATTTGAATGCTTTGAGAATAGCCCAACAAAATGATTTATCGGCGGTGGACTTCTATAACTTGATGATGGACAATATTGATGAAGTCACTGATAAACGTCTGTCTGCTTTGAATGCCATAGAGAGAGATAAGTTGAGAGTGGCAAGAGCTTACAATAAGAAGGTCAAGTTGAAGAATTTTCAAGTTGGCGATCTTGTGTGGAAGGTGCTTCTACCAATTGGTTCAAAAGATAGAAAATTCGGGAAGTGGTCTCCATGTTGGGGAGGTCCTTTTAAGATTACAAGAGTGGTTCCCGGAAACTCATATTTGGTGGAATCCGTATAAGGCACATTATTACCTCGAGCTCTCGATGGCAAATATTTAAACAAATATCACCCGAGTGTGTGGCAAGAAGCCTAGATAGGCAATGGACGATATATCACTATCGTCCTACGCAAAGACATGGCCGATAAATAACTATCGCCCTTAGCATAAACATGGTCGATATATAATTATTGCCCTAAGAAACTATAAATGGCCGATGGAGTGTTGATATCATCCTTAGAACAAACGTGGTACAAGTTATTTTTCGTCATGCTAGCCTTGCCGAAAAACAGGGGGCATGTGTTGACACAAGATTTTGGCACGGTCAAGAACTTAATTAATATGACCTCAAATGAAGAAGTGATCTACATAAAAAAGTTCCATATTGTGGATATGAACATGTTTCAAGTTTGGGCCATCGCCATCCGATCTCATCTCGAAGGCCGAAGTTGTGTTCAAAATAATGAGATTTTGTATTCAGAGCACTTTTCGGCTCATTACGCCCTCAAGACCGCTTCGTATTGAAAAATGATCTACAAGGATTGTCTTCGTCTCGTCGGAAAGATTGATTCTGATATAAATATCGTTCCAATCCGAGTTCATATGCAAAAGTTACAGCCATTGGAATGCAGCTCTGTCGGGAGGCTAAAAGTGGCGCGCCCCACCAGACACCCCGTCTAATGGGTAGCGTGAGTAATATCCGGAATTGCGCGAGGTAGCGCGATTAATAGCCTGTTTTGCCCGAGCGATTTCACCCTCGAGATGATCTCTGATCAAAAAACGTTCAACATGAAAGTTGTTCGCCTCGTCAAAACTGTTAAGATTTCTTTTGGACTCGTTTTCATCCAAGGTTGTTTACCACCATAAAAAGACCCATAAGGTGCAGCCAGTTTAAACCGAACTGTTTTGGAAAGTTCGGACAAAACTAATCCGAATTTGACTAGGGTTTTGGACATGAATCCAAGCCTTTTCCTTGCACGGGAAGTCCAGCCGCCTCTTATATACCTAAGGGGTGACGGCCGATTGAACAACAACACACAATCTATCAATTCATCTACCACTTTTTATCTTTTATCTTTTCTCCTTAACCCTAGTTCTTCTTCTTCCTCGTTTTTCGTTCATTCTTCTTGTTGCAGGGCGGCGAACCTCGAGGCCCTAGGGGCGGTCAGGCCGACCTAGGGCAGCCCATAGCCGCCGCGCGCCCTGACGGGGTCCCTCCCGGGCGTGTGGGGTTTCAGGTCATCAAAAGCACCCGCCGGATTGCCTGCGTACCGCGCTTCCGGGCGGGTCTCCTTTGACATGAGCTGTGGTGCATCACCCTCGGTGTTGGAGGTACACGGTGATGTGTTCGTGTGCGAACACCTCTACTATGGTGGCTAGCCCTATTTATAGAGGGTCTGGTCCTCTTCCCAAATATTGAGCGGGAAGGGCGCCAACAACGGTCATTTTGAAGGGGAACATCTAGTACAGGTTATCCTGACTAAAGTTGGTCTTCGGCTGCCAAAGGCACTGGCGATGACGCCGTCTTGGGTCCATGTTGACCTCCTTCCTGCCGCTCTGCTGGTCTTGGTCTCGTTGCACTGAAATGGCAACCTTTGCCTGATGCCTCGGTACTCCACGTCTATGCTTGCCCCCTTTGCACCAAAGAGGAAGCAAGGACACTACGCAGGCCGGCGCCCGCCTGGCGCCCGCCTGGTCTCGATCGTCATGGCTTGCGTCACGAGCACCTCGCAAGGTACCCTGCCTTGATCTCTCTGCCTCATCGCGAGCCTGCCTGGCGAGGCCGCTCCTGAGGAAGCCTCGTGTCGTCCGCCCTGCGAGGCTTGGCCCCTCGCGAGGGTCTTGAGTCTTGCGCTGATGAAGATGGGCCGTGCTGGGCCACCACTTGAGCCACGCTGCAGGCCGGAGGTAGGCAAGTCTAGGGACCCCCGTTCCCAGAACGCCGACAGCGGCCCCCGGGCCCAGGGCACGCTCGGACTTGGCTTAGCGGAGAAGCGAAGGGGCAAGTGCGGTGCACCGCGGGCCCCATCAGCCTGCGGCCTTGGGCGCCGCGTGGCGGTTGATTAGACGTGGGCACCTCCGCTTCCCCACGCTGCCTCGGCAACTGCTCGACTTGACGAGTCCCTGCATGCAGAAATGGGTCATGATTACCTGAGATCATGGAGGCCGACGGTTGACCTCCTCCGGTTATAAATGCGGAAGAGCACCGGCCCCCGCTACACAGCTTCCCCCTTGCTTCTTCTTTCTCCCCATCCCAGCTGCTCGCCGTCTTCTATGGCGCTGCCGAAGAGGTTCTCGGCCGCGGAGAAGGGAAAGGCTCGTCGGGATGGGCCTGACTCTCCCCTGCCCAAGCGCGGCCGGGGTCGTCCCCGCAAGCATCTTGCGACTCCTACAACGGATCCCCGCAGTCGCGGCTGCGATCTCCCACGTGGCGATGGCACCTGGTGGGTGAAGGAAGGAGTGTCATGGCCGCGCGGCCTCCCAGGCCGCGCTTCCACTCGGCGGAGGTGCTGGCGGAGTTCATCGTATGGTCAGTGGACCCAACCGGCAACTGGCTCCAGCTTCCCCGCTTCTTTGCAGGCGAACTCCCAGCTGGTGCTCCTGGCGGCCTCTGGCTTCAAGCGGACGGTTGCTGCAGCAGGGCCTCCTGGGCCTTGCTGGATATCTCCATCACCGGGAATGTGGATCTGGCCTGCGGTTGGCAAACGTTTGCCCGCGCGCGTGGCCTGAGCCGGCGGTGCACCCTGCATTTCAAGTTTGACGGCGACGCCACCCTCTACATGAGGGTGTTCGGAGAAGATGGCCGTCGTGTTGGGTGCTGCCCCGAAGAAGAAGACGGCGACCGGGTGCCCAGCCTCGGCGATGGCGAGACAAAGACGAAGGTGGGCGCGTGGCCGGCGGCGTTCGTAGCTCGCCAAGCCTCGGCGGCTCCCCAGCGGTGGACGCGACCAGCCACCACGCCGTCGCGCTCACCTTGAGGGAGGTAGCGGGTCAGCCCGTCGTCATTCCTCGATGAAGCATGAGGAGGGGTCTGACTGAGCTCCGGAGGCAGTATGAGCCCTCGCCGTGAGCCGGTGCCGAGCAAGCCGTGTCTATTTTGTTTTCCTCCCTTTCCTGCACAAAGAGAGAGAGTAGTGTGGGGCCCCGTAGGGGTGTGCTGGACTGCTGCGGTTTAACTATTATGCTACTTTCGTTATTCCCATGCTGTGTTTTGGTGCTGCGTGCTCGTATGTAGGAACCACTTAGCTTGGGGGGACTTGCCACAGTCTTCGCTTCTTGAGGCTGCGGCCTCGTCGCTCGCCTTGTGGCCTGCAAGAATTAGTCAGGAGAGGTTACTTTTGGTCTTGGTCATGAGGGCAACCGACTCAGGTCCTGTGTTCGCGTCGCGATGCCCGTGGGGCACGGACTGGGAGGAGTACTCCCGCGGTGGACTTGGATAGGAAAGCCTCACGAGACTGGGTCAGAAAACACTCGCGAGGGCACCCGCGCAGCCCCCTCGCGAGACTTGCGAAAGAGAAAATGAGTCAGGTGGGCGACAAAGACAGAGAATCACGGGTCGAGGATGGCAACAACGCTAAAAGCAACTCCAACAAAGTTTCAAATAAGGATGAACACACCAACTGCAGAAAGCAAATGAAAAAGTCGCGTCCAGCACCTAATCTAGTCTTCGACGTCTTCTCACCAGCGCGGAGCTAAGTGCTGCCACTGGGTGTGGGCGGGAGCCCCCGAGGCGCGAGGGCGGCTCTCCGGAGACTCCGGGGCGTGTACAGCCCCAACTCATTATTACGTGAGAGTGTCACGGGTGGCGAGCTTCACAGGCATTGGCCTTCTTCACAGGCTCCGGGCCTTTCTCGGGGCGATGAGCTTCACAGGCGTTGGCCTTCTTCACAGGCACCGGGCCTTTCTTGGTACAACTAGCTTCACAAGTGTCGGCCCTTCTTCACAGGCATCGGGCCTTTCTTGGTACAACTAGCTTCACAGGCGCCGGGCCTTCTTTACAGGCACTGGGCCTTCCTTCAAGGGTAGAACTTTCGGAGGTGCTGGATGTTCCACGCGTTCGGGATGGGCACCCCCTCCTGAGTCTCCAAGCGCGCGGTGCTAGGCCTGGAGACATGAACAACCTTGAACGGGCCCTCCCACATGGGCGAGAGCTTGTGTAGTCCTTCCCTGGAGAGCACCCGCCTGAGCACGAGGTCACCAACCTTGAGGGTCCTGGGGCGGATGCTGCAGTAGTGGTACCGCCGCAACGCCTGTTGGTATCTCGCTGCCCGAAGCGCAGCCTCCCGACGGCGTTCCTCTCCTAGCACGAGGTCCACCCCCCGCATGGCGTCCTGTTGTGCCTCGTCGAAAGCTAGGACCCGTGTGGAGCGATGCTTGACCTCGTGAGGGAGGACCGCCTCAGCCCCGTAGACGAGGAAGAACGGGGTCTCGCCGGTCGACTTGGTAGCTGTTGTGCAGATGGACCATAGCACGGACTGAAGCTCGTCGTGCTAGCCCCTGCCGCAGGCCTCCAGCTTCTTCTTGAAGGTCCGTGTTTTGAGGCCTTTCAGGACCTCCATGTTGGTGCGTTCAGCTTGGCCGTTGCTCCAAGGGTGCGCCACCGAAGCGTAGCATATCTGCGTTCCAAGGTTAGCACAATATGTTTTGAAGAGATTGCTGGTGAACTACGAACCGTTGTCGGTGATGATGCGATTAGGCACCCCAAACCAGCTCACGAGGCCCTTGATAAATTTGACCGCTGAGCCTGCCGGGATGGTGCCGACAGCTTCCACCTCGCCAACTTTGTGAACTTGTCGATGGCGACGTAGAGGTAGCGGTAGCCCCCTGGTGCCCGGGGAAACGGGCCAAGGATGTCCAGTCTCCAAACAGCCAATGGCCATGAAAGGGGGATGGTTTGCATGCCCTGAGCCGTCTGATGGATCTGCTTAGCGTGGAATTGATAGGCTTCACAAGCTTTTACCAGTTCGATCGCGTCGTTGAGTGTTGTTGGCCAATAGAACCCACTCTGAAATGCCTTCCCCACGAGGGTCCGTGAAGACGAGTGGTGCCCACAGTCCCCATCGTGAATGTCTGCCAGTAACTCTTTCCCTTGCTCCCTGGAGATGCAACGCAGGCAAACATCATTCGGCCGCTTTCGGTAGAGTTCTCCGTCTTGGATGCAGTAGGTCGGGGACTGTCGCGCCACGCGTTCTGCATCCTCCTCCTTCTCTAGCAGAGTCCCTTGCGTCAGGTAATCTTTGAATTCTGCGGTCCAACATCACTCCTGAGGCTCTAGGGCCAGGAGCAGGCGAGCTCCCGAGGTCGGGCCACAGGCCGGGGCTCCCGAGGCAGGCGGTTGAGGGAGCTCCTCCTGAGGCTGCGCTGTACTTAGTTGTGTCGGTGCTGCTGAGGGTCTGAAGAGTCGTTCCTCAAAGATGCCGGGCTCCTGAGGCAGCCGCCTGTACGCCCTTATGGCGATGTCATCAGGCTCTTAATTGGTGCCGCGGGGCACGTGCTGCAACTCTAACCCCCAAAACTGCTTCTCCATCCTGCGGACCTCCGCAAGATATGCTTCCATGTGTTCGTCCTTCGGCTCGTACACCTTGTTGGAGAAGTTGACGAGGAGTTGAGAGTCGCCCTTGATGATGAGGTGCTTTACCCCCAAGGCGGCTACACTTTCAAGCCTGCTACCAGGCCCTCGTATTCTGCTATGTTATTAGAGACCTTCTCTCCATGCTGGAAGCAGAGCTGCACCGCATAATAGAGCTTGGCCTGAGTGGGGGATATGAGCACTGCGCCTGCCCTTGCGCCATGTCGCGAGAATGCCCCGTCGAAGTACATGACCCAGCCGTCCGGGGCTTCACTTCCTGGGGAAAGCGACCGATGCTCGCCCGCTTCGAGCCCTGGTGCCTCCGTCCATTCCGCCACGAAATCCGCAAGTGCGGATCCCTGGATGACCCGGGTTGTGCTGAATTCCAGCTGAAATGCTTGCAACTCGATGTTCCATTCAGCGACCCTTCCAGCTAAGATGGGGCTCCTGAGTACCCTTTCCAAGGGATATGCCGAGACGACCTTGATGGAGTGACCTTGAAAGTAGTGCCGCAGCTTGCATGAGGCCACTAGCAATGCAAGTAGGACTTTCTGAGGCATGGGGTATCGCGCCCTCGCGTCCCGCAGCACCGTGCTAATGAAGTACACTGGATGCTCGATGAGGTTGAGAGTGCTGGTGTGGCCTGCATCTTCCGGAGGTCGAGGCACCTCCCGTGACGATGGAGCCCCTGGCGCCTAGTCGCCTCGCAGGGCCTCCTCCGCCGCGGGTGCGTCCCCTCGCTGAGGCTGATCCCCATCCACTGCGGTCGTGGTCTTCGCGAAGCTTTCCTGTCCTTGTCCCGCTTCGGTCGGGGCTGCGACTGACGTGGTCTTGGCCCGGCGCTCCTCCTGAACCGCCACCAGGGCTGCACTGGTGGAGTAGGGCGTGGCTGCAAGGTAGAGCACCAAGGGATCCTAAGGGCGCGGAGCTACCATCACCGGATGGCTGGTAAGGTACTTCTTGAGATCTTGGAATGCTTTGTCAGCCTCTTCAGTCCATTCGAACGGGCCCTTCTTCTTCATCAGCTTGAAGAAGGGCAGTGCTCGTTCCCCCAGCTTGGAGATGAAGCACCCCAACACGGTTACTCGCCCGGTGAGCTTTTGCATTTCTTTGAGGGTCTTCGGCGGACTCATGTCTTCGACTGCCTTGACCTTCTCTGGGTTAGCCTCGATGCCTCTGTGGGACACGAGGAAGCCCAAAAGCTTGCCTGAAGGGACTCCGGATATGCACTTCTCCAGGTTGAGTCACAGGTCCACTTTGCAAAGACTCGCGAAGGTTTCTTCCAAGTCCTGTATCAGGGTCTTTGCCTCCCGAGACTTCACCACGATGTCGTCGACGTAGGCCTCGGCGTTTCTCCCGAGCTGCCAGCCCAAGGCGATGTGCATCCATCGCTGAAAGGTCGCACCCGCGTTGCGCAACCCAAACGGCATGCAGGTATAGTAGTACACTCTACACGGGGTCAGGAAGGCCGTTTTATCCACATCTTCTACCGCCATCTTGATTTGGTGATAGCCTGAGAAGGCATCGAAGAAGCACAGCAAGTCGCACTCGGCAGTGGAATCAATGATCTGGTCGATGCGAGGGAGCGGGAATGGATCCTGAGGGCAAGCCTTGTTGAGGTTGGTGAAGTCGACGCACATGCGCTCCTTTCCCCCCTTTTTTGGCACAACAACTGGGTTGGCTAGCCATTCAGGATAGCGAACTTCGCGAATGACACTGGCAGCCTCCAACTTGCGGGTCTCTTGGATGATGAAGGCCTGCTTCTCAGTGGACTGTCGCCTTGCCTTCTGCTTCACGGGGCGCATGTTAGGGCACACATTCAGATGGTGCTCAATCACCTCTCTTGGGACCCCTGCTAGCTGATCAGGTTCCCATGCAAACACCACCTTGTTCGTGCGCAGAAATTTCACCAGGGCCTCCTTCTACTCAGGGTCGAGATTGGCGCCTATGGTGAAGGTGGCACCAGAAGATCCATCTTCCTTGACTGGTACTTGCTTGGTCTCCGCCTTGTCTTGGGTGAATAGCTGCTTCTTCCTGGCCGGCGCAGCCCCCTTGGGCTCGGGGGTGTCAGCGCTGGCGGGCTGCGCCACTGCGGCCATCTTGAAAGCGAGCTTGAGTGCCTGCAGTGCATCCCTCGCGTCTCCAGGCACGGTAAGGACGCCACTGCTCCCGGGCATCTTCATGAGGTTGTGGGCCGGGTGAGTCGTCGCCATGAAGTGTGCCAAGGTAGGGTACCCGAGGATGGCGTTATACAGGAGGCCGATGGGGGCGATGTCGAAGTCGACCAGCTCCATGCGGAAGTTGTCGTGGGTGCCAAAGGTCACCGGGAGGCGGATCTGCCCCAGGGAGCCGATGGAACTGCCTCCGATGCCCAAGAAGGGCCTGGTGGGCTGGAGTCGCTCCAGCGGCACGTGGAGGAGGCTGAAGGCCTCCACCGAGAGCATGTTGAGGCCGGCACCGCCGTTGATGAGGGTCCTGGTGACGGCCACCTGGCAGATGGTGGGGGTGCATAGCATTGGGAGCGCGCCTGAGCAGGCGGTGTTGGAGGGGTGATCGTCCGAGCTGAAGGTCAAATCGGCCTAGGGTGCCACCCAGCTCGGGGGGGGGGGGCTTCACGGCGCTTGAGGATGGCACCAATCCGGCGGACGAACGGCTTGACGTGGCGGCTCAAAGGTGGCGCCAGTGAGCTGCCCAAGAGAGCTGCGACGACCGGGGGCGGTGGCGTAGCGTACTGGGTGAGGAAGAAGCTGCGCAACTCCTCCCAGGAGGCCACAGAAGCCGCCGGCAGGTGGAGAAATCACATGCGCGGGATGTCGGCGAGGGCCATGGGCAGCCAGTTAGCCATGACCTTGTCATCGCCCCCTGCCTCGAGGACGGCCTCCTCATATGCCAGCAGGAAGGCCCGCGGATCCGTCGTGCCGTTGTAGCATGGCGGCATGTCTGGCTTGAACTTGTTCGGCCACTGCACCTGCCGTAAGGTGGGGGCCAGGGCCAGGAGCCCCCTGGCCCCAGCCCTGGCGCTGGCCGCCGGAGCCAGAAGTGCGATGCCCGCCATGAGGGAGAAGTGCGGTGCTGATGGAGAGCGGGACAGCGAAAGGGAGAGCTTCGGTGCACCCCTACCTGGCGCGCCAAATGTCGGATGTTGGGTTCCGGCAGACCCTTAAGGTTCAAACTCTAGGGTGCGTGCGAAGATCTTCCCCCTACCACTCCATGTCCGATCGCCCCTCGCAAGAATCTAAACTAAACAATGAACGACACGAGGGACACAAGGTTTATACTGGTTTAGGCCACTGTTGTGGTGTAATACCCTACTCCAGTGTGTGGTGTGGTGGGTTGCCTCAGGGGCTCATGATGAACAGTACAAAGGACGAACAGCCTCGAGAGAGGTGTTCTTGAGCTGGTGCGATGAACTTCTTGGATGAGTTCAATTGCCTATCGATCTAGTGAGAACTCGATATCCTCTACTGTGGTGGCTAGCCCTATTTATAGAGGCCCTGGTCCTCTTCCCAAATATTGAGCGGGAAGGGCGCCAACAACGGCCATTTTCAAGGGGAACATCTAGTACAGGTTATCTTGACTAAAGTTGGTCTTCGGCTGCCAAAGGCACTGGCGATGACGCCGTCTTGGACTCCACGGTGACCTCCATCCTGCCGCTCTGCTAGTCTTGGTCTCATTGCACTGAAATGGCAACCTTTGCCTGATGCCTCGGTACTCCACGCATGTGCTTGCCCCCTTTGCACCAAAGAGGAAGCAAGGACACTGTGCAGGCCGGCACTCGCCTGGTCTCGATCATCATGGCTTGTGTCACGAGCACCTCGCGAGGTACCCTACCTTGATCTCTCCGCCTCCTCGCGAGCCTGCCTAGCGAGGCCGCTCCTGAGGAAGCCTCGTGTCGTTCGCCCCGCGAGGCTTGGCCCCTCGCGAGGGTCTTGAGTCTTGCGCTGATGAAGATGGGCCGTGCTGGGCCACCACTTGAGCCACACCGCATGTTGGGGATATTACCACTGGGCGTGAACCGGCCTACCTGGGCCGGGTTAGCTTCATTAGTAGTTTAAAGGTGATTAAGCAGATGAAGGCCCAAAGCATGTAGTCGGTTTAGAACCTGTAGTCGTAAACCGACTTGATATGTAAACTTGCATTGTAAGTTAGGAATAGAGAGAGACCAACCGGGATACGAGTATGAACCGGTGTGGGACTCTGTGGACCGACGGGCGTCACCCGTGTATATAAGGGAACGACCCGGCGGCGGTTCAAGGACAGACAACAACAACTCGAGCCTAGGCGAAGCTTGTTTCCTCCCTAGCCATTGAAACCACATCAATTCTATCACAACTAGACGTAGGCTTTTACCTTCATCGAAGGGGCCGAACTAGTATAAACCCTTGTGTCTTTGTGTCCGCTTTAACCCCTTCAAGTTAACCCGTAGCGATGGCTCCACGACTAAGTCCTTTCACAAGGACATCTGCCGTGACAAATCCACGACAGTTGGCACCCACCGTGGGGCTATCGCACGACGGTTTGATGATCTTGGAGGGCAAGCTCAAAAGACTCGAAGGCTATGCTGTGGGCCGGATGACCAAGAGTCGTCGCGGCAAGCTCTACATCGACGATGCAGGATGGGGTCCCGAAGCTGGCTCGATCGAGTACGGGTACCGGGTCCCATTTGGTGGCATACACGTTTTTATCGGCAAGATTGGTGAGCCTGGGCCTGAGCCGGACATCCGCACCGACCTCGTCGCGACGGCTCAGCATGCGAGATCTACCCAGGTTAAACCGGCCGTGAGGCGTGCCTTCGTGGGAGTCATCCACGGAGGAGAGCATGAGGACGAGTCAGAATACGGTAGCGAGACCGTCGTCTATTCCGGCGACGAGTCCTCAACCGGAGAGACCGAATCATTGTACCAGTTGCAAGACAACCAGATTAGGGGCTGTTCCGATGGCGACAGTATTCCGGACCCCCCTGAGCAGATCAACCGGGTTGGAATATTCATGGCCGGTACGCAGGCGGCGAATCACTCCTCGACCGCAGCAGCAATGTTCTCTGGATCAGCAGCGGCAGCGGCAGCAGGGGCAGGAGGCCTCATGCGCCCACCGGTTCAAGTTCTGTCTGACCTGTTTGACGCACTAGCTGTACTTATGGCAGAGGCTAATCCGGCGGATCAGGAGGCCCATGATGCAGAGGTTGCAAAGGTGAGAGAGCAGATCGCACAAGCCAAAGCCGACCTGGCAGCAGAGAAGGACAGGATGGCCGCAGAGCGGGCCGCTTTGGACGCCCAGGCCTATAAGCTCATGCTCGACCAGAACACATCACAGGAGGTCTTGAAGCAGAAGCACAGATCACGCCTGCCGTTAGGGTTCGACCCTCGAAATCTCTTTCACACTCCGGGAGCTGGAACCAGTAATCCGCCGGGGCACCTGGAGGTAAACCGGGTCGAGGCACCAGGGCCAGGAGCGACGGTCCAACCCCGCCTGATGGAACCTCCTCGGCAGAACATTGTGATTCCTCCGCCGGTCCAGACACCTCTGGGTCATTATTCTAATCCTATGGACAATCTTGTCGCAGCTGCTGCGCGATTAGAAGCTATCCCGATCGAAGGAGACTCTCCGCAAGCAATAGAGACGCGCCGGGTTAAGGAACTTCTCCGGACCGCTTTGATTCAACAGGAGGCATATTCATACAGACGCGATCGGATTCATTCCACACCTCGTCCAAGCCGGAGCTATAGTAGGTGCCTGGATGAACCAGCCATATCAAGTAATGCGCGGGGCCGTGAAGCGGCCCATGGCAATAACCCGATCGGTGGTGTTCACGATGCTCAGGATGTAGTGGACCGGGCCCGGGCACGAAGGGAGGCCGAGTTAGCAGTACAAAATGAGGCGGATCAGCTTACACCGGTTCGTCCTACCACCTCTGCCGGGCCAGGGGTCGCATCTAGCTTGGGAGTGCCCTGTTTAGTCCCCGCTTTACGCAATGTACGCCTGCCCAAGGACTTCAAGGGCCCGTGCAAGGTGCCAAATTACACCGCTGATTTATCTCCAGAAGCATGGGTAGAGAGTTATGAGATGGCAATGGAGATGCTGGATGTGGATGAGACCG
Organism: Triticum aestivum; assembly: GCF_018294505.1. Classification (NCBI taxonomy): domain Eukaryota; kingdom Viridiplantae; phylum Streptophyta; class Magnoliopsida; order Poales; family Poaceae; genus Triticum; species Triticum aestivum. Next base: position 157,196,938 of record NC_057795.1, on the reverse strand, counting down.
CGTGTGCAAAGTACTTCACCATGATGCTTGAAGGCACAGCCCATACTTGGTTGAAGAGCCTGCCGCCTAATTCTATAAGTTCATGGGCCCAGTTGTGGACCCGGTTTATCTAGAATTTCAAAGATACGTGTAAGCAGCCTAAATCCATAGTAGACTTGGCGGCTTGTGTTCAGGAGGACGGAGAGTCAACAACCCATTGGGTACGCCGCATTTCTGAAGTCTTTTACTCGTCTGACAGGATCAATGCTGACTCTGCGATCTCAACCCTGGAGGGCAACTGCCGGTTTAAGCCTCTGAAGCAGAAGTTGGGGCGTATGAAGCGGTTCTGTAATGACATGGGAACTCTCATGGCCGCTTTAGTGAAGTATGCTGATTCTGATAGTACCAAGGATCCCAAGACTGACGATGACGAAGCAGGGAAGGGAAAAAAGAATAGCAACTCTAAGGGGCATCAATACAAACCGGCGGGCCATGGAAACGGAGGCAAGCGTAAGGCGGATGGCAGCATGGACTTTGTGGCTAACACTAATGCGCAGGACAAGGGTCAGCGGCGCAGAGGTAAAGCGGTGAATCGTAATGGGGCTCCAAATCCTAACCCGGATCGCTTAAACTATTTGCTGAATCAGCCTTGCCCAAAACACGGGACGAAGGAGGCGCCGGCTAACCACCTTTGGAAGGATTGTTACATTATGCAGGAATTTCAAAACTCTAATGCCTTCCGGTATGACCGTGGGTCAGGTGGTGGCTCAGGATCCGGTTACCATGGGCCGGGTCATGATGGAGCTTCCGGTTCAGGTTTCAATCAGGGTGGTATAATAACCAGGATAATCAGAACGGTCAAGGGGGTTACAACCAACAGCAGCAGCAGCAGCGGTCGGGTTATCAGAGCCAGCCAAAACAGTTGAACAATGGGCAGTATCACGTTTTCACAACTAGCTCGGATAAGCGCGACCGGAAACTTCATAAACGAGCAGTGAACTCTGTTGAACCGGCCGTACTGCGTTATTTACGCTGGTCGGAGCAGCCTATCGTGTGGAGCAGGGAGGATCACCCCCCGGGTTGACAATCCGGGCCAGTTGGCATTAGTGGTAGACCCTCAGGTGGGAGGTTATAAATTCACCAAGGTACTCATGGATGGAGGGAGCAGTATTAACATCCTGTACTATGAGACATTCCGCCGCATGGGGCTAACAAACAAGGATCTCAGACCGTCTAATACGGTGTTCCATGGTGTGGTGCCTGGCAAATCAGCATATCCTGTTGGTAAGATAGCCCTGGAGGTGGCTTTTGGGGACGAGCATGATTCCTGATCCGAGACACTAACCTTTGAGGTGATGAAGATCCGGAGCCCGTATCACGCCTTGTTTGGGCGGCCGGCTTATGCCAAATTCATGGCACGGCCCTGTTATATCTATTTGCAGCTCAAGATGCCGGGTCACAAAGGGACAATAACGGTTCATGGGAGCCGCAAGATTGCTTTGGAATGTGAGGAAGGTGATGCGGCCTATGCAGAGTCGGTTTGTGCCACGGAGGAGTTAAAATATTATAGGGACAATGTTGATCCGGCGGACATGACCCCTTTGAAGAAGCCGACTACGGAGCATGATTCAGATCTGAAGTTCAAATCGGCGGCTGAGACCAAGCTTGTTGACTTCGTGTCCGGCGATTCGTCCAAGCAGTTCACTGTCAGTGCCAACTTGGACCCTAAACAGGAAAGCACGCTCATCGAGTTCATCCGTGAGAATCGGGACATTTTTGCATGGAAGCCTTCTGACATGCCAGGTGTACCGAGGGAACTCACTGAGCACACTCTTAATGTTGATCCCAAGTATAAACCGGTAAAACAGTTTCTCCGCCGGTTTAATGAAGAAAGGCGCAAAGCTATTGGAGAAGAAGTGGCCAGGCTCTTAGCAGCTGGTTTTATCATTGAAGTGTTCCATCCAGAGTGGCTTGCTAATCCGGTGCTGGTTCTTAAGAAAAATGGCACTTGGCGTATGTGTGTGGATTACATGGATCTTAATAAGGCTTGTCCAGTGGATCCTTTTGCCCTCCCTCGCATTGACCAGATTATTGACGCCACGGCGGGTTGTGAGCGTTTGAGTTTTTTGGATGCGTATTCTGGGTATCATCAGATCAAAATGGCGGTTAAGGACCAGGAGAAGATGGCGTTTATTACTCCCTTTGGAGCCATCTGCTATGTATCTATGCCTTTTGGGCTCAAGAGCGCCTAAGCCACTTATCAAAGGTGTGTACAGAATTGCCTGCATAAACAGATCGGCCGCAATGTGCACGCCTATGTGGATGATATTGTAGTCAAGTCAAGGCAGAAGGAGACGCTGGTTGATGATTTAAAGGAAACCTTTGACAACTTGCGGGTTTATAAGATGATGCTTAACCCTGCCAAATGTGTCTTTGGTGTTCCGGCAAGCAAGTTACTGGGCTTTCTTGTGTCCAACAGAGGAATTGAGGCTAATCCGGAGAAGATTATGGCTATCACCTCCCTGGCTAAACCGAAGTGCATCAACGATGTTCAGCGGTTGGCGGGTCGGATTGCCGCACTGAGCCGGTTTATCAGCCGCCTCAGAGAGAAGGCCATCCCTTTATACCAGATGTTGAGAAAGACAGATCAATTCATGTGGAGTCCAGCTGCTGATGAAGCGTTGGAGGACATGAAGTGGCAATTAGCCAATCCGCCCGTTCTTGCAGCTCCGGTCGACAAGGAGCCATTATTGTTATATGTAGCGGCCAATGCTCGCGCAGTTAGCGTGGCTATTGTAGTAGAACGCAAGGAGGCGGGCAAGGAGTATCCGGTTCAGCGGCCGGTTTATTATATCAGCGAGGTGCTTATTGAATCCAAGCAAAGATATCCGCATTGGCAGAAGCTGGTATATGGAGTTTTCATGGCAAGCCGGAAGTTGAAGCAATATTTCCAAGGGCACCCTATCACAGTGGTCAGTTCAGCTCCCCTAGGCGATATCATACAGAACCGGGAGGCGACCGGCCGGATTGCCAAGTGGGCTATAGAACTTGGGCCGCTCGGATTGAAGTATGTACCCCGGACGACGGTGAAGTCTCAAGCACTTGTTGATTTCATCAATGATTGGACTGAGTTGCAAGCACCAGAGGAGAAGCCGGATCACACATATTGGACTATCCATTTTGATGGATCCAGGCAATTGGAAAGCTCGGGGGCTGGAGTTGTGTTAACTTCCCCACGAGGTGATAAGTTTTGTTATGTTCTCCGCTTAATGTTCCCTTGTACTAATAATGCAGCTGAGTATGAAGCCTTGCTCCATGGTCTCCGGATGGCTAAAGAGATGAATCTAAGTCGGGTTAAGTGCTTCGGTGACTCGGACCTCGTAGCTCAACAGGTGTCTGGCACTTGGGATTCTAAAGACCCACTCATGGCTGCATATCGTCGTGAGGTGGATATTGTTGCAGGTCACTTCAAGGGTTATCAGGTGGAGCACGTGGATCGTCGAAAAAATGAAGCGGCGGACGCTTTAAGCCGGTTGGGCTCTCAGCGTAAACCGGTCCCGCCTAATGTCTTTCTCGATGTGTTGCACAACCCGTCAGTCAAGCTCCCGGGTGAAGCGGATTTGGCTATTCCTGATCTGGAGGCTCAATTGGTGGCAGCCCTGCATATTATACCGGATTGGACAGTTCCTTATCTTGCGTACATGAACCGGGGAGAGTTTCTAGAGGATGAGACTCTAGCCAGGCAGATAGTCCGGCGATCCAAATCCATGACCATTATCAATGGAGAATTGCATCATTGCAGTGTATCAGGGGCGTTTCAACGTTGCGTCTCTCCTGAGGAAGGTTGTGAAATTTTACGCGAAATCCATGAAGGGGATTGTGGTCACCACGCCCGTTCAAAGTCTCTGGTGGCTAAGGCGTTTCGGCACGGGTTTTACTGGTTGACAGCTCATGCTGATGCGGAGAACTTGGTTAACCGGTGTGATGGTTGTCAGAAATTTTCAAGGCGTGCTCATGTGCCGGCTCAAGAATTGAGGATGATTCCAATTACTTGGTCGTTTGCAACATGGGGGCTGGATATGGTCGGACCTTTCAAAAGATCCAAGGATAAGAAAACCCACCTTTTGGTGGCAGTTGACAAGTTTACCAAGTGGGTTGAAGCGGAGCCCGTCAGCAAGTGTGATGCAGCTACAGCGGTGCAGTTCATTAAAAAGGTGATTTTCCGGTTTGGCTTTCCACATAGTATCATTACTGACAATGGTACCAATTTATCCAAGGGTGCTATGAAAGAATTCTGTGAACGTGAGCACATCAGACTTGACGTATCATCAGTGGCTCACCCCCAGTCCAATGGGCAGGTAGAACAAGCTAATCAAGAGATCTTGCGAGGCATCAAACCTCGGCTTATGGTTCCATTGCAAAGAACACCAGGATGTTGGGTTGAAGAGCTACCATCTGTGCTATGGAGTATCAACACTACGCCCAACCGATCTACAGGATACACACCGTTTTTTATGGTCTACGGAGCAGAGGCGGTTCTCCCTAGTGATATCCGGCACGATTCGCCTCGTGTGGCAGCTTATGTTGAAGCGGACAATGAGACAGCACGGCAAGATGCTTTGGACCTATTAGATGAGGAGTGTGACATAGTGGCTGCCCGCTTGGCGATTTATCAACAAGATCTTCGTCGCTATCACAGTCGCCGGGTCAGAACCGGAACTTTTCAAGAAGGAGATTTGGTGCTTCGGCTCATCCAAGATCAGATGGATATGCACAAGTTATCCCCACCTTGGGAGGGACCTTTTGTGGTCAGCAAGAATCTGCACAATGGGTCGTACTATCTGATTGATATTCGAGAGCATAAAGACTCACGCACATCAGAGGAGGAGACCAACAGGCCGTGGAATATAGCTCATCTTCGGCCTTACTACACTTGAGCCATCGGCTCTATCTATGTACATATTATGGCAGTGTATATATTATAATTGATATAATAAAACCGGAGCCTCAGCTAAAGCGGGGTCTCTGTCCTTTCATATCATGTGTGGTTACATGGAGTGGTTCTGCTTTAAAGTGGCCTCCGGTTTACCCCTTGAAATTTGCTTTTCAAAAAAAGTTTTGTGATATCACTTGGGGCCTTGGTCATGTCCGAACCAATGCGACACCTTTTGATAGGCGAAAGCCACCAGATCACTTGGGGACATGGTCAAGTCTGAACCAGTCACGCCTCTTGATCGGCCTAAGGCCTCAGAATCACTTGGGGGCTTGGTCGAACCCGAACCATTGCCACGCCTTTTGATCGGCATAAATGCCACGGTTTCATTTGGGGACCTGGCTGACTGGAACCATTGACACTCCTATTGGGGGCTTGGTCCTGTCCGACCGTGGTAACACCATCTGATCAGCTCAGTAAAGCATGTTTTTGCAAATGGTTTTTATCATTGCCTTTGCTTCCATTTTTCTTTTATGACTATTCTTCAATTTTTGTTGTGTTTCCCTTAAACCAACAACACTTTTTTACCGGTTCAGCTGACGGAAATCGGTTCATTTGTACTCCGGAGAAATATGCCCGGTTTAACTTTCCTGTTAACATCATGAAGTAGCAGGGGGCTCATAATGACCCAGCACGGTTTACATGGGAGTTGTTTTCTCCCCTTTGATGGTAACGGTTTATAAACCCTCCGTTTCAAGCATGGCTAAGCCAACTTTATGCCCAGCGATGGCAGGTATTTTGTATCGCATTTTTGATTATATGTTTTAAATACATTGATATATATATATCAAGGTTATAAACCGGTTGGCGGTATAACCGCCACCGCAGTTCAAGATTTTCTGATTGCAGGAAATATAAATTGAGGATTTCAAGCAAAAGCATTAGTGCGTATGCACGAAGGCATATTTAAAGTAGAAGTATTGGCTATTCTATTACAAGGCAACGCGGTGCCCAAATAAGATCATTATTATTTTGGCGGATCATAATAAGGCAGTTGTTTAAACCGGCTTTCGGTTCAAGCCTGCTCATCAAACCGGTCTGATGGTTGTGGGTCGTCCCGCGCAACTTCAGCTTCCTCATCTCTATCCATTGGCTGGAAATCAACAGTGGTCCAGTCGATTCCCATTAAAGCTTGAAAGACAGCCTCTTCATGGATCAGAGAAGACGGTTCAATATCAGGAGCGAAAGTATGCTTACGGATTGGAGGAACCAGATTCTCCGCTTCAGGAATTGGTGCAGCCACTCGTTTGTTCTGATCATTGTACTGAGCTTGATAGTGCGACAAGTCGGCCTCTTCAGCCAATTGACAAGCCAGGGGGCGTACTGCATGGTTTATCGCCCTCAAATCATCTTCATTGAACTCTGAGCCATCTTCCTTCAAGCTGGGATAGCCTTGAGCTGCTTCAACAGGATCGAAATCCGGCACCCATGCTTTTGCCCGGATTAGGGCGTTAATGGCTCCGGTTCGAGCAGCAGATTTTTTTCAGTTCTTCAATCCGAGCAGGAAGCATTGACAACCTATTAAGAGTGTCTTGGATTAAAGTGGGTGCCGGATTGTTATGAGATGTAGTGGTGATGATCCGTTGCGCTCCGGTATACAGTTGTTCAATTAAAGTGTAGGCAGCCTTCAACTTCTTCCAAACATCTGACCCTAACTGACCAATGCGTGTACCTATAACAGTACAGGAAAGATCACAAACCGGATCTATTATAAGCAGGCCAGAGTTGTCCAGGAAACCAAAAGGACCTTACCAAAGATAGCAGCGGTCATGGAATGTACTTGCCGCTTTACGGCGGTCAACTCATCTACCACCGGTTTAAGGGCAGCTTCAGCGTTTTTTGCTCTTTTTATTAAATCGGCCTTCTCGGTGGCCCAATCAGTCCACTCCTTCTTGAAGCCCTCATTCAGCTGTTCTGTGATGCTCAAAGCGCTGGTTATTTCTTCCCTTGCCTTGTCGGTTTCAGCTTGTTGGGTTTTCAAAATTTCCTGCAGATCAGTAATCCGGTCCTCTTTGATCCTCACTTCAGCCTGCATAAAGACAGTGCTTGGCTTTCAACAAATGGTACAAGAATTTGAAGTACCAACCACATAACAAGTTATACGCTTGATACTTGGGGGCTAATGCACCTTCAATTTTCATCTATTACTAAATCACAAAGTCCCAAGCTCAATACAGGTATTCAACTTGGCACTTGGGGGCTAATGGCTATTTGCTCAGTTATGTTCTGATGTTAGAATTTTTATTGGAGTCCCGGTTTAACTATACTAAGTTGAACCGGCCCTTGGGGGCTACATTGATGGATTTCAAAGTATTGAGGATTATATTCAAGTCCCGGCTTGAAGAAGGATACAAACCGGCCCTTGGGGGCTAGGAGGATTAATACAGTGGCAGTAATTAAAGAAAGAAGAAGCACAAGGAAGTTACCTCAAATTTATCTCTCATCATCTTTACCATGCCAGCTTCACAGTCACGACCAGTATATAGCCGGTTCAAGTAACTAGAACAAAGATCTTGGGCACTCAGAGCAGCATGTGTTTCCAGATCAACATCCCATTTGCCTTTGTTCATGGCAGAAAAATCTTCTTTCACAGTATGCTTGGCCAAAGCGACAGGATTCCCTGGTTCAAAGCGACCTACGCCGGTAATTACAACGTCATCATCCTTGGACTCGTCGGTTTGCGTTGGCGCGGACGGTTTATCGGCAGGCTTTGAAGAACTATGGGACCCATCAATCCGGACGGAGCTGGCAGGCTGGTCAACAGGGACTGAGGTATTGATAGGCCTTTTCTCAGGAATAGCATCATCTTGCAAGGGAGGATCATTGGGAATATCCTCATAAATGAACGTTTCAAGATCTGGTGTTTTATCCTGTTCAGCGACGGCATCTTCCTCGGCCGCTTTATTCAGGCGGGTTTTCTTGCTTGGTTTAGGTTTAGCCCTGAAAGAGAAACAAAGAGTCAAGGAACAGCATAAGTTATAACGTGGTATCCCAGAAGCATATGTTCAGTCTAGCTTACCCAAGAACCGTTTTCAGTGGTGGCAGCTGAGTGGCCGACGATTCACCAAAGGAAGAATGGGAAGTAACCTGATAATCGGAGTCGGACGGATTAAGAGGTTGATGGATGAAACCCGCTTTAGGACATAAATTAATAAAAAGGTCAGAGACTTCGGAGCGGCGTTTTTGAACCGGACTGTTTGGTAAACCGGCGGAGGTAACTACCTGGCCACTGTGCCGGGTTGTGCGGCGAGCTTCATGTTGTTGGGTCTTCATAAGAAATTTGGGATCCAAATAAGCAAGAGGATGAGAAAATTTAACTTTCCGGTTTGCCTGGCGAAATTTTGGCAAAGGCAAAGGATCTGAATAGGAAGAGAGAATAGTTAGCTCAGCGACATCAGCATTACTGGCTTCAGCGTCATCCTGACAAGTATCGTCATCAATAAGGCGTGTAAAAAGTAAGCCTAGTGAATCGAGTTCTACCTCAAGGTCCGAATTACCCACATCATCATCAACAGCCGGATCAGATGAAGCAGTGGTTTTCCTCTTTTTAGCAGGCTTCTTGACAACCTTGGTCTTGGGCCGGTTTGACCGTTCTGTTTTCTCCGGTTTGTCTTGCGGAAGCTTCTTGCTCCAAAACGGATTATTACCTTGGTTAAGCAGCAATTGATGTCAGACAGAGATAGCAATAACAGATTCAGTAAAAAACGCAATCAGAAACTTACAGCTGGCGGTTTGTCGGTAGCACAGAAAGGGGGCAGGCCGGTTTGGGTGCAGAGGTGTTCCGGTTTGTTCAACATTTTCTTCACAGCCTCTGTGACTTCATCATCTGAGAGCTGGATGTTGGTGTGTTGAAGCGGGTCATCAACGCTACCAGTATACTTGCACATTAAACCGGAGCGCCGGCTAAGAGGCATTATGCTCCATCATATCCAACAGCGTGCGAGGTCTATTCCTGTTAAACCGTTGGCCATGAAGGCTCGGAGCTTGGATAATTGCGGAGCATATTTACTCCTCTCCTTGGCACTTAACCTTTGTGGGAAGGGGTGTGTATTACTAAGCCGCTCCGGACGAAAGCCAGGCAAAGGATTTTCATCATCAGGGGAAGTATCTTTGCAGTAAAACCATGTTGCATTCCACTCTTTGGGGTGACTGTGTAGTCTGGCATGGGGATAAGTGATTTCTTTCCTTTTCTGAACTGCCATACCGCCCAATTCGGTATTGGGACCATCAGTGAATTCTGTGCGGCGGTTTAAGTGGAAACAATCTCTAAACAATTCAACTGTGGGTTCCTCTTGAAGGTATACCTCACAAAGTACTTGGAAGTGACATAAGTTGGTAACAGAGTTGGGGCCAGTGTCTTGCGGGCGAAGTTGAAAATTGGCTAACACATCCCGGTAAAATTTAGAACCGGGCGGCTTGAAGCCCCGGGCTAAATGGTCCACAAAAATCACAACCTCTCACTCTTGAGGTGTGGGAGGACATTCATCACCAGGAACCCTCCAGTGGATAGTATCTTTGCTGTCTAAAGTGCCAATCGAAACTAAATCATCCAGCTGAGTTTCTGTGACGCGAGAAGGAACCCAGTTGCACTCATATACTTGTTTGGCCATGGTGATATCTACAAGAAATAGGTGATTCCGGTTCAAGAACATGTTGGATAAAAGAAGGCGCTGGTATGAACAATGCTAAACCGGAGGCAGTATATTTAAACCAGATTTTGATGAAGTGGCATCATATGGCAAAAGAGTTCTGGCGGTTCAACAAGGGGACTAATGTATGCAGAAACATGTTTCACAAGGTCTTATTGCAACAATGGATCTGAAGCAAGTTCATAAAAACAGAAAAATATTCAAAAGGTTAAAGCAGAACAGAAGTAAATCAATGGGTAGGAATGTGGATGAGATCTATAGACTTGAGCGTAAAACTACAGGCGAATGCTAAAAAGCTACTGCTGGTCAGAGCAGGGCTTCACAAATATGTCCAGGAGCCTGGGTACGAGTATGAACAAGTGATGAACACGGAAAGAACATGAAACCCTAGAATAGATCTATGTTAAGAAGAACAGAAGGCTTACCAGAGTCGAGGAAGACGCGGAAGGCTACCGCGGTGCTCTGGTGCGTTCAGGTTGATGCAGCGGCCCAAGATGGTGCAGAGGTCAACGGCGGCGGCAGAGCTCCGAGGCTGGCGACGCGAGGAAGACGAAGAGAAAGAGACGAAGGGGAGAAAAGGAAATGACCCTTCGGTCCTATTTATAAGGCAGGGGACGTGTGTCAGGCGCGCGAATCCAGGAGCCACAAGATTCGGAAGTGGAGTTGCTGCCTTGGGTATCGCAGATCTATTAATAAAAGAAGGCGTCATAAATGTTGACTTCATGATAACGTCATGCCGGTTTACAGCAACCAGAGATGATGGCGACATGGCGGTTTACCAATTACCAGAAGATGTTGAAGACAAAGATTTTTGTGAAGGATTGACATGAACCAGTTCAAATCAATCTGGGCCTAATGTTGGGGATATTACCACTGGGCGTGAACCGGCCTACCTGGGCCGGGTTAGCTTCATTAGTAGTTTAAAGGTGATTAAGCAGATGAAGGCCCAAAGCCTGTAGTCGGTTTAGAACCTGTAGCCGTAAACCGGCTTGATATGTAAACTTGCATTGTAAGTTAGGAATAGAGAGAGACCAACCGGGATACGAGTATGAACCGGTGTGGGACTCTGTGGACCGACGGGCGTCACCCGTGTATATAAGGGGACGACCCGGCGGCGGTTCAAGGACAGACAACAACAACTCGAGCCTAGGCGAAGCTTGTTTGCTCCCTAGCCATCGAAACCACATCAATTCCATCACAATTAGACGTAGGCTTTTACCTTCATCGAAGGGGCCGAACTAGTATAAACCCTTGTGTCTTTGTGTCCGCTTTAACCCCTTCAAGTTAACCCGTAGCGATGGCTCCACGACTAAGTCCTTTCACAAGGACATCTACCGTGACAAATCCACGACACCGCAGGCCGCAGGCAGGCAAGTATGGGGACCCCCGTTCCCAGAACACCGACAGACTTGAAGGCAAGCTTGAGGGTCAGCAGCGCGTCCTTGGTGTCCCCTGCCATTGTGAGGACGCCGCTGCTTCTCGGCATCTTCATGAGGTTGTAGGCTAGATGAGTTGCTACCATGAACTTGGCCAGGGCTGGGTACCCAAGGATGGCATTGTACGGGAGGACGATCCGAGCGATGGCGAAGTCGATAAGCTCGGTGTTGTAGTTATCGCGGGTGTCGAAGGTGACGTGGAGGCGGATTTGCCCCAGGGGGCTGGTGGAGCCATCGCCGACCCTAGAGAAGGGTTTGGTGGGGCGGAGCCGGCCATAGGGCACGTGAAGCAAGCCCAATGCCTCCACAGAGAGCACATTGAAGCTGTCTCCACCGTCAATAAGGGTCTTGGTAACCGCCATGTTGCAGATGGTGGGGGTGCAAAGCATCGGGAGTGCGCCTACGCCTGCTGTGGTAGCGGGGTGATCCTCCGAGTTGAAAGTGAGGTCGGCCTTGGGTGCCACCCAGCCCAGGGGAGCCTCTAGCTGCACGCGGGTGGCACCCACTTGGCGGAAGAACTGCTTGACGTGGCAGTCTGAGGGCGGCGCCTACGAGCCACCGAGGAGGGCTGCGACAGCGGGGGGTGCCGGCGCCGCGAAGCGCGCGATGAAGAGGCCGCGCAGTTCCTCCCAGGAGGCCACAGAAGACTCCGGCAAGTTGAGCAGCCAGGCGCGTGGCATGCCCATGAGGGCCATGGGGAGCCAGTTGGCCATGACCTTGTCGTCCCCATCGGCTGCCCAAACTGCCTCCTCGTATGCTTGGAGGAAGCCTACCGGATCTGCCGCACCGTCGTAGCAGGGCAGCAACTCTGGCCTGAACTTGGGTGGCCACTGCACCCGCCTTAGGGCGAGGGTGAAATCCCAGGGGGGCACAGCTTCTCCGAAGTTGCGCGACGATCCGATCGATGGAGGAGTGCCTGCCATGAGAGCCAGCAGCGGAGCGCGGCAGGCAGAGCGGCGGATCTTCGACGCACGCCTACCTGGCGCGCCAAATGTCGAATTTCGGGTTCCGCAAACCCTTGAGAGGTTTGAACTCTGGGGTGCGTGCGGAGATCTCAACCTCCCTAGTCTGCCTACCCGCCAATCTCATAGCCCAGCGCATCGAGCTCGAAGGAAAGGAGACACAATAGTTTACCCAGGTTCGGGCCAACTTGCGGTGTAAAATCCTACTTCTGCTTTGTGGTGGATTTGCCTCGAGGGGCTGAGGATGAACTAGTACAGTGGAGAAGAACCTCAAGAGGTGTGTTCTTGAGCTCAACTGAGCTGGTGAGGGTGGAATGGATGTGGTCGACTTGATCCATCGTCCCTCTTGCCTATGGTGTCTAGGTCCTATTTATAGTGGCCTTAGTCCCCTTCCCAAATGAAGGCAGGAAGGGATCCCCAACGGCCAAATTTGAAGGGAGACAACTAGTACATCTTATCCTGACTAAAGTGGTCTTCACCTGCAAAAGCCTCTGGTTGTCATGTCGCGGTGGGCTCGCTGATGACCTCCGTCCTACCACCCTGGCGGTCCTGGTCTTGTTGCACAGGAATGGAAACCTTTGGCTGCTTCCTCGGGACTCCGTGCCTGCTGCTTGCCTCCTTTGCACCAAAGAGGAAACTGGTACACTTCGTCCGCTGGCGCCCGCCTGTCCTCGATCGTCATGGCTCACGTCACCTGAACCTCATGAGGTGAGCCTTTGCATAGAAATATCCGCTCCTCAAGAGCTAGCCTAAGGAGGTTGATCCCTTTGGAGGTCTTGGTGTTGTCCGCCTCACGAGGCTTGGCCCCTCGCGAGGGTCTTGAGTTGTTGATGTCGAAGTTGGGTCGTACCAGGCCGCCGATGGAGCCACGTTGTAGGTTGCAGGCAGGCAAGTCTGGGTACCCCTGTATCCAGAACGCCTACATACACATCAATAACATGTATATCAAATATACCTTTGTTCACTTTGCCATTCTTCTTATATGCCAAGTATTTGGCGCAGGTCCACTTCTAGTGACCATTTCCTTTGCAGTAGAAGCACTCAATTTCAGGCTTGGATCCAGCTTTGGGCTTCTTCATGGGAGCAACAACTTGCTTGCCATTCTTCTTGAAGTTCCCTTTTCTTTCCCTTGCCCTTTTTCCTGAAATTAGTGGTCTTATTAACCATCAACACTTGATGCTCTTTCTTTGATTTCTACCTCCATTGATTTTAGCATCGCGAAGAGCTCGGGAATTGTTTTCGTCATCCCTTGCATATTATAGTTCATCACAAAGTTCTAGTAGTTTGGTGATAGTGACTAGAGAACTCTGTCAATCACTATCTTATCTGGAAGATTAACTCCCACTTGATTCAAGAGATTGTAGTACCAAGACATTCTGAGCACATGCTCACTAGATGAGCTATTCTCCTCCATCTTGTAGGAAAAGTACTTGTCAGAGGTCTCATACCTCTCGACATGGGCATGAGTCTGAAATACCAATTTTAGCTCCTGGAACATCTCATATGCTTCGTGGCATTCAAAACAGGTTTTGAAGTACCGGTTCTAAGCCGTAAAGCATGGGGCACTAAACTATTAAGTAGTTATCATATCGAGCTTGCCAAACGTTCATAATGCCTACATCTGCTCCTGTAATAGGTTTGTCACCTAGCGGTGCATCAAGGACATAATTCTACTGTGCATCAATGAGGATAATCCTCAGATCATGGACCCAGTCCGTATTATTGCTACCATCATCTTTCAACTTAGTTTACTCTAGGAACATATCAAAAAATAAGGGGGGCTATATCACGAGCTATTGATCTACAACATACATATGCAAAAACTATTAAGACTAAGTTCATGATAAATTTTAGTTCAATTAATCAAATTACTAATAAAGTCCCACTTAAATTAACATCCCTCAAGTTACCTAAGTGATACATGATCCAAATCAACTAACCAATGTCCGATCATCACGTGAGATGGGGTAGTCATCAATGGTGAACATCTCTATGTTGATCATATCTACTATATGACTCACATTCGACCTTTCGGTCTCTAGTGTTCCGAGACCATGTCTGTACATGCTAGGCTCGTCAAGTTTAACCCAAGTATTCTACTTGTGTAAAACTGGCTTACACCCATTGTATGCAAACGTAGAGTTTATCAGACCCAATCATCATGAGGTGCTTCGAAACGACGAACTTTAGCAATGGTGCATACTCGGGGAGAACACTTTTATCTTGAATTTAGTGAATGGATCATCTTATAATGTGATACGTCTCCGTTGTATCTATAATTTTTGATTGTGTCATGCCAATATTCTACAACTTTCATATACTTTTGGAAACTTTTTATATTGTTTTTGGGACTAACATATTGATCCAGTGCCCAGTGCCAGTTCCTGTTTGTTGCATGTTTTTTGTTTTGCAGAATATCCATATCAAATGGAGTCCAAACGCGATAAAAACTTACGGAGATTTTTTTGGAATATATGTGATTTTTAGGAAAAAGAATCAACGCGAGACGATGCTCGAGGGGCCCACAAGCCATAGGGGCACGCCCCTACCCTGGGCCCGCCTGGGAGCCTTGAGGCCACCCGAAGGTCGACTGGAGGTATCCTTCGGCCGCATGGAAGATAATATTCTGATAAAAAATGTGTTAAAAATTTCAGCCCAATCGGAGTTACGGATCTCAGGGAATTTAAGAAACAGTGAAAGGCAAGAATCTGGGAACGCAGAAACAAAAGGAAACACACACACACACACACACACACACACACACACACACACACACACAGAGAGAGAGAGAGAGAGAGAGAGAGATCCAATCTCGGAGGGGCTCCCGCCCCTCCGTCGCCATGGAGGCCATGGACCAGAGGGGAAACCCTTCTCCAATCTAGGGGGAGGTCAAGGAAGAAGAAGAAGGAGCGGGCTCTCTCCCCCTCTCTCCCGGTGGTGCCGGAACGCCGCCGGGGCCATCATCCTGATGGCGATCTAAACCAACAACTTCGACGCCGTCACCATCAACACTCTCCCCCTCTATGCAGCGATGTAACACCTCTTCTCCCCGCTATAATCTCTACTTAAACATGGTGTTGAATGCTATATATTATTTCCCAATGATGTATGGCTATCCTATGATGTTTGAGTAGATCCGTTTTGTCCTATAGGTTGGTTGACGATCATGATTGGTTTGAGTTGTATGTTTTATTATTGGTGGTTTCCTATGGTGCTCTTTGTGTTGCACAAGCGTGAGGGATCCCCATTGTAGGGTTTGCAATATGTTCATGATTTTCTTATGGTGGGTGGCGTGAGTGACAGAAGCGCGGACCCGAGTAAGTAGGTTGTTTGCATATGGGAGTAAAGAGGACTTGATAACTTAACGCTATGGTTGGGTTTTACCTTAATGATCTTTATTAGTTGTGTATGCTTGCTAGAGTTCCGATCATAAGTTCATATGATCCAAGCAGAAAAAGTAGGTTAGCTTATGGCTCTCCCTCATATAAAATTGCAATAATGATTACTGGTCTAGTTATTGATTGCCTAGGGACAAATAACTTTCTTGTGACAAAAAGCTCTCTACTAAAGCTAACCTAATTGTTTCTTTATCTAAACAGCCCCTAACTTTTATTTACGTCTTCTTTATTATGTTGCAAACCTATCCTATCACACCTACAAAGTACTTCTAGTTTCATACTTGTTCTACATAAAGCGAATGTTAAGCATGCGTAGAGTTGTATCGGTGGTCGATGTAACTTGAGGGACTATTTGTTCTACCTTTAGCTCCTCGTTGGGTTTGACACTCTTACTTATCGAGAAAGGCTACAATTGATCCCCTACACTTGTGGGTTATCATAATGCTATCGCCGTCTAAGCAAAATAAGATGCATAAAGGATAAACATCAGATGCAATCAAAATATGTGACATGATATGGCCATCATCATCTTGTGCTTTTGATCTCCATCTCCAAAGCATCGTCATGATGACACTTTGCGCCCAGTTTTTTCGCTGAAGCGATTCCAAATTTTCAGCTTCTACGGAAATATCTACCTCCCCGCCCCCTCCCCCTTACCAAAAGCCACATTTCCCCTGTTTCCGCCTTCCTTTCCAAGTTGAAACCTTCACTCCTTGCTTGCAGCACCGCCTCCTTGCCGGCGACGCTCCTTCATGCTGCTCGGCCTCGCCTATCCAGGCAGGTAATCCACACCCGAACCCCATCCTCCTCCTCCTTCCACCGTTGGCGCGAGCACGACACCTTCCACCCAAATCACCAACCCCTCCACCAAATAAGCACTGCCCTAAGCCATGGTGCACGCAGTATAGCCAGGATCTCAAGGAGCATTTGCAGCAGAGAAGCAAATTGTGGCCGCACGTGCGGATGAGGTCGCGATGTCTGCCATTCGTGTTGACCCCCACATCTTGGAGGAGCACCTCGCCGTCGAGGCCACCGTCGATGCCTCGCGCGCCGGCGCCACAGCACGGTTGGCAGCTTTAAATGACAGTTCGTGGCATTTTCTCGAGGCCACCATCGGTGCCTTCGATAAAGACTACGAGGTGTTTTCTCAGTGTGCACGTGCTTACCTCATCTCGAGATCCAGCAGGTTGGTGCCCGGAGCGGCTCAGGCAACTCACCACTACGACGAGGGCACCCACGATGCGGAGGCCTCGCCCTCTTCCATGTCCAAGGATCCAATCATCATCGATATCCCGACAATGAGTAGCTTGTCTTATTAGCTCACTATAAGGACCCACTTTCAGTTTGCTAGCTATTGCCTTTCCTCAACAAATTCTAGTGAATTGTGCTATCTACTTTTACCATGCAATCTTCTGCTCTAGTATATATGTTCTATATGTCGTGCAATGTGGTGTTCAGTTAACTGTTTGGTTCAATTCTGCAAATGTGATGTTCAATTCTTTAGGGTGCAATTTTCCAAGTTGTCAAGCATGCTTGGTTTGGTTAACTATCTGATCTTCTATTAGGAGTATGTTATATTGTGCAATGTGGTGCTCAATTAACGTTTGATCCATTTGTTGTGGTTTTAGTTAACTGTTTGGTTCAATTCTGCAATGTGTTGTTCAATTGTTGTGTGTGCATTTTGTTATTGTATACCATGTGAAAATAAAATCGAATTTGGTCGTACTAAATACATGAGAAACAAATACAATTGCTATATTTCCAAGTTGTTAGGCATGCTTGGTTTGGTTAACTGTCTGATCTTCAATTAGGAGTATGTTATATTGTGCAATGTGGTGCTCAGTTAAGGTTTGGTTCATTTGTTGTGGTGTTTATTTAATTGTTTGGTTCAATTCTATAATGCGATGTTCAATTGTTGTGTGTGCATTTTGTTATTGGATACCATGTGAGAAATAAATTAAATTTGGTTGTACTAAATACATGAGAAACAAATACAATTGTTATATTTCCAAGTTGTTAAGCATGCTTGGTTTGGTTAACTGTCTGATCTTCTATTAGGAGTATGTTATATTGTGCAATGTGGTGCTCAATTAATGTTTGGTTCATTTGTTGCGGTGTTTAGTTAACTGCTTGGTTCAATTCTGCAATGCGATGTTCAATTGTTGTGGCTGCATTCTGTTATTGTATACTATTATACCTTGCCTTTTTTTATTCCTTTGACCCATTTCCAACATAGAGAAGATATTTATGCAATCCTTGTTTTTAGGCCTTTCCAGAGCAGTACTGATGATTACCTCTCAAACCACCTCTATGGTCAGGAGGCGAGGAAAGTTTTCATACAACACCCACGGTTCAATATTGAAGTGTTCGTGAAGGGGAGGAAGGATGGACGGTCAATCATCCACAGGCACTGGCCTAAAGTTGCAAAGACCTTCAACATCAATGAAGGCTCAATATTCGCCTTCCGCTTCAGCAGTTTTCCAGATGAGATGCATCTGTCTATGTACCGTCTATGAAGCTAATTTCAAAAGGTTCTAGATGTTGCATGTGAAACTTGGTGCTAGTGCAGTTGTGTAATGGGGTAGCTGAGTGCTGGAGCTGTATCATGTTGTACTCGGATGTATTTCAATTATGAAATCCTGCTTCCTTAATATAGAAATGAAATATATTATGTGCTTAATATGAATGTCAATTAGATTAATAAATGGATTATTAATAATAGGGCAGTTAGCCTGCTAATTGGGTTTTCCTATTGCAAACGGTTATTCAGAAAACACCGTGGGCGATGACCTGATAATCCACAAGTGTAGGGGGTCGCAACAGTTTTTGATAAGTAAGAGTGTCGAACCCAACGAGGAGCTAAAGGTAGAATAAATATTCCCTCAAGTTCTATCGACCATCGATACAACTCTACGCACGCTTGACGTTCACTTTACCTAGAACATGTATGAAACTAGAAGTACTTTGTAGGTGTGATAGGATAGGTTTGCAAGATAATAAAGAGCACGTAAATAAGAAGTAGGGGCTGTTTAGATAAAGATGCAATAAAGTAAGTATTAGTAGAGAGCTTTTTGTGACGAGAAAGTTATTTGTACCAAGGCAATCGATAACTAGACCGGTAATCACTATTGCAATTCTATTTGAGGGAGAGGCATAAGCTAACATACTTTCTCTACTTGGATCATATGCACTTATGATTGGAAGTCTAGCAAGCGTCCGCAACTACTAAAGATTTATTAAGGTAAAACCCAACCATAGCATTAAAGCATCAAGTCCCCTTTTATTCCATACGTAACAATCCCCTTACTCGGGTTTGTGTTTCAGTCACTCACGCAACCCACTATAAGCGAATCATGAACGCATTGCAACACCCTACAGCGGGAATCCCTCATGCTTGCGCGACACGGAGGGCACCATAGGACAGCACCAATAATAAAACATGCAACTCAAACCAATCACGATCATCAATTAAACCGTAGGACAAAATGGATCTACTCAAACATCATAAGATAGCCATACATCATTGGGAAATAATATATAGCATTGAGCACCATCTGTAAGTAAAGATTACAGCGGGTAAGAGAGAGGTTACACCGCTGCATAGAGGGAGGAAGAGTAGGTGATGAAGGCAGTGAAGTTGTTGGTGAAGATCGCGATGATGATGATGGCCCCCGGCAGCGCTCCGGCGCCACCGGAAGCAAGGGGGAGAGAGCCCCCCTTCTTCTTCTTCTTCCTTGACCTCCTACCTAGATGGGAGAAGCGTTTCCCCTCTTGTCCTTGGCTCCCATGTCTTAGGAGGGGTGAGAGCCTCTCCGAGATTGGATCTACCTCTCTGTTTCTGCGTTCTCTGATTCTACCCCTTCACCGTTTCTTAAATATCCGGAGATCCGTAACTCCGATAGGGGTGAATCTTTCGCCCAGATCTTTCTCATAAAATTAGCTTTCTTGCGCCAAAAGAAGAGCGTCAACCACCATACGGTTGGCCCACGAGAGCCCAGGCTGCGCCCGGGGGGAGGGCGCGCCCCCCTGTCTCGTGGCCACCCCGGACACCGTGTCGCGTTGATTTCACTTCCCAAAAATCATAAATATTCCAAAAAAATCTCCATCCGTTTTTATCCCGTTTGGACTCCGTCTGATATTGGGTTACTGCGAAACAAAAAACATGCAACAAACAGGAAGTGGCACTGGGCACTGGATCAATATGTTAGTCCCAAAAATAGTATAAAAAGTTGCCAAAAGTATATGAAAGGTGAATAATATTGGCATGGAACAATCAAAAATTATAGATACGACGGAGACGTATCATGACCTCAGGCAACGCACATAGTTTCTAGGAATAAACCGTGTTGGATCAATGAACAATCGCACATGACATTCTCTTGAAAACTGTTTGCGTTACGCCACCTTGCGCAAACGTTTTCCTTGGAGTGACTGTGTGGGATGTATATACGAACGGAAACGTTTAGTAGGGACTGACTGTGTGGGATGTACTTATGATCGGAAACGATTTCACCTGTATAATTGTATTTTTTAGCACTACTCTATGTATAACCGTATTTTGTCGCTCGCCAGTCGCACACGACCTCATTTTGCCGAGCGTGTGTGCCAGGAGGGCATATCCCCGATAGTTTCTGGGTCGTGTGGGAAGGACCCCCCCTATCGCAGTCACTCACTAGGTGACGGTTCTGAACGCCGTCACGGAAAGGGGTTAAAAACCGTTTGTATAGCACCGACGCGTACTAGTGGGAGAAGTTATAATATAGTAGCTACAGTGAAAAAACAAAATATGAATGGGTTTGCAATAGTACTTAAAGTGGTGATTTGTATTATTATACTAACGAATCTCACGAGGGTTTTGTTAAGTTTTGTGTGATTGAAGTTTTCAAGTTTTGGGTGAGATCACGATGGATGAAGGAATAAGGAGTGGCAAGAGCCTAAGCTTGGGGATGCCCGAGGCACCCCAAGGTAATATTCAAGGACTCCCAAGAAACTAAGCTTGGGGATGCCCCAGAAGGCATCCCCTCTTTCTTCCAACGATCATTGGTAATTTTACTTGGAGCTATATTTTTATTCGTCACATGATATGCATAAATCTTGGAGCATCTTTTGTGTTTATTTTTCCTTTTTATTTTATGCACCATGCTGGTATGAGATAGTCCTTGGTTGATTTATAGAATGCCATTTGCACTTCACTTATATCTTTTGAGTACGGCTTTATAGAATGCTTCATGTGCTTCACTTATATCTTTTTAAGTTTGGATTGTCTGTTTCTCTACACATAAAAAAATGCCATTTGTAGAATGCTCTTTCGCTTCACTTATATTTGTTAGAGCGTGGGCACATCTTTTGTAGAAAGAATTAAACTCTCATCCTTCACTTATATCTATTTAGAGAGTTGACATGAATTGGTAATTCACATGGTTAGTCATAAAATCCTACGTAAAAACTTGTAGATCACTGAATATGATATGTTTGATTTCTTGCAATAGTTTTGCATATAAAGATGGTGATATTAGAGTCATGCTAGTGAGTAAATGTGGATTGTTAGAAATACTTGTGTTAAGGTTTGTGATTCCCAAAGCATGCACGTATGGTGAACCGTTATGTGATGAAGTCGGAGCATGATTTATTTTTTGATTGCCATCCTTTGTGAGGAGGTCGGGATCGCGCGATGGTTAACTCCTACCAACCCTTCCCCTAGGAGCATGCGTGTAGTACTTTGTTTCAATGACTAATAGACTTTTGCAATAAGTATATGAGTTCTTTATGACTAATGTTGAGTCCATGGATTATACGCACTCTCACTCGTCCACCATTGCTAGCCTCTCTAGTACCACGCAACTTTCGCCGGTGCATAAACCCTACTTATATCTTCCTCAAAATAGCCACCATACCTACCTATCATGGCATTTCCATAGCCATTCCGAGGTATATTGCCATGCAACTTCCATCATCATCATATACGTACATGACTTGAGCATTCATTGTCATATTGCTTTGCATGATCGTAAGATAGCTAGCATGATATTTTCATGGCTTGTCCGTTTTTTGGTATCTTTGCTATGCTAGATCATTGCACAACCTGGTACACTGCCAGAGGCATCCATATAGAGTCATCTTTTGTTCTAGTATCGAGTTGTAATTCTTGAGTTGTAAGTAAATAAAAGTGTCATGATCATCATTATTGGAGCATTGTCCCATGTGAGGAAAGGATGATGGAGACTATGGATCCTTCATAAGTTGGGATGAGACTCCGGACTTAAAATAAAAAACGAGGCCAAAGAGCCCAAAATAAAAAAAGAGGCCAAAGAGCCCAAAATAAAAATTAAAAAAAGAAGAGAGAAAATAAAAAATGAGATAAAAGAGAGAAGGGACAATGCTACTATCCTTTTTCCACACTTGTGCTTCAAAGTAGCACTATATGATATTCATGATAGAGAGTCTCCTAGTTTGTCACTTTCATATACTAGTGAGAATTTTTCATTATAGAACTTGGCTTGTATATTACAATGATGGGCTTCCTCAAATTGCCCTAGGTCTTCGTGAGCAAGCAAGCTGGATGCACACTCACTTAGTTTCTTTTTGAGCTTTCGTACACTTATAGCTCTAGTGCATCTATTGCATGGCAATCCCTACTCACTTGCATAGATATCGATTGATGGGTATCTCCATAGCTTATTAATTTGCCTAGTTGATGTGAGACTATCTCCTTCTTTTTGTCTTCTCCGCAACCACCACATTCTATTCCACTTATAGTGCTATATCCATGGCTCACGCTCATGTATTGCGTGAAAGTTGAAAAAGTTTGAGAATACTAAAGTATGAAACACTTTCTTGACTAATACTGGGGTTGTGCATGATGAAATATTTTGTGTGATGAAGATGGAGCATAGCCAGACCATACGATTTTGTAGGAATAACTTTCTTTGGCCATGTTATTTTGAGAAGACATGATTGCTTTATTAGTATGCTTGAAGTGTTATTGTCTTAATGTCAAATGATAGACTATTGCTTTGAACCACTCTTGTCTTAATATTCATGCCATGATTAGATTATATGATCAAGATTATGCTAGGTAGCATTCCACATCAAAAATATCTTTTTTTATCATTTTCCTACTCGGGGACGAGCAAGAACTAAGATTGGGGATGCTGATATGTCTTCGTCGTATCTATAATTTTTTATTGTTTCATGCCAATATTCTACAACTTTCATATACGTTTGGCAACTTTTTATATTATTTTTGGGACTAACATATTGATCGAGTGCCCAATGCCAGTTCCTGTTTGTTGCATGTTTTGTTTTGCATAATATCCATACCAAACGGAGTCTAAACGCGATAAAAACTTAGAGATTTTTTTGGAATAAATGTGATTTTGGGGAAAAATAATCAACGCGAGACGACGCCCGAGGGGCCCACAAGCCCTAGGGGCGCGACCCCTGCCCTGGGCGCACCTGGGAGCCTTGTGGCCACCCCGAAGGTTGGTTGGAGGTGTCCTTCGGCCGCAAGAAATCTAATATCTAGATAAAAATCGTGTTAAATTTCATCCCAATCGGAGTTATGGATCTGCGAGAATTTAAGAAACGGTGAAAGGCCAGAATCTGGGAACGCAGAAACAGAAGGAAACAGAGAGAGAGAGAGAGAGAGAGAGAGAGAGAGAGAGAGAGAGAGAGAGAGAGAGAGAGAGAGAGAGAGAGAGAGAGATCCCATCTCGGAGGGGCTCCCGCCCCTCCGCTGCCATGGAGGCCATGTACTAGAGGGAAAACCCTTCTCCCATCTAGGGGGGAGGTCAAGGAAGGAGGAGGGGGACTCTCTCCCCCTGTCTCTCCTGGTGGCGCCGGAATGCTGCAGGGGCCATCATCATGACAGCGATCTACACCAACAACTTCACTGCCGTCACCACCAACTCTCTCCCCCTCTATGCAGCGGTGTAACACCTCTTCTCCCCACTGTAATCTCTACTTAAACATGGTGCTCAATGCTATATATTATTTCCCACTGATGTATGGCTATCCTATGATGTTTGAGTAGATCCGTTTTGTCCTTTGGGTTGATTGATGATCATGATTGGTTTGAGTTGTATGTTTTATTGTTGGTGTTTTCCTATGGTGCTCTCCGTGTCGCGCAAGCGTGAGGGATCCCCGTTGTAGGGTTTGCAATATGTTCATGATTTGCTTATGGTGGGTGGTGTGAGTGACAGAAGCGCAGACCCAACTAAGTAGGTTGTTTGCGTATGGGAGTAAAGAGGACTTGATACTTTAATGCTATGGTTGGGTTTTACCTTAATGATCTTTAGTAGTTGTGGATGTTTGCTAGAGTTCCAATCATAAGTGCATATGATCCAAGTAGAGAAAGTATGTTAGCTTATGCCTCTCCCTCGTATAAAATTGCAATAATGATTACCGGACTAGTTATTGGTTGCCTAGGGACAAATAACTTTCTTGTGACAAAAAGCTCTCTACTAAAGCTAACCTAATTGTTTCTTTATCTAAATAGCCCCTAGCTTTTGTTTAGGTGTTCTTTATTATCTTGCAAACCTATCTATAACACCTACAAAGTACTTCTAGTTTCATACTTGTTCTAGGTAAAGCGAACATTAAGTGTGCGTAGAGTTGTATCGACGGTCGATAGAACTTGAGGGAATATTTGTTCTACCTTTAGCTCCTCGTTGGGTTCGACACTCTTACTTATTGAGAAAGACTACAATTGATCCCCTACACTTGTGGGTTCTCATAATGCTACCACCGTTCTAAGCAAAATAAGATGCATAAAGGATAAACATCACATGCAAATCAAAATATGTGACATGATATGGCCATCATCATCTTGTGATTTTGATCTCCATCTCCAAAGCATCGTCATGATCTCCATCGTTGTGTCGGGGTCGTCTCGCCAACTATTCCTTCTACAACTATTGCTAAGGCATAGCGATAAATTAAAGCAATTACATGGCAATTGCATTTCATATAATGATCAAGAGACAACCCAAAGGCTCCTGCCGGTTGTCGATATTACAAAACATGATCATCTCATACAACAACATATATCACATCACATCTTGACCATATCACATCACAACATGCCCCGCAAAAACAAGTTAGACGTCCTCTACTTTATTATTGCAAGTTTTTACGAGGCTGCTACAGGCTTCTAGCAAGAACCGTTCTTACCTACGGCAAAAACCACATCGGTGATTCATCAAGTTTGTTGTTTTAACCTTCTTCAAGGACCGGCCGCTGTCAAATTTGATTCAACTAAAGTAGGAGAAATAGACACCCACCAGCCACCTTTATGCAAAACAAGTTGCATGTCTATCAGTGGAACCGGTCTCATGTACGTGGACATGTAAGGTTGGTCCGGGCCGCTTCATCCCACAATACCACCGAATCAAAATAAGACATTGGTGGTAAGCAGTATGACTATCACCGCCCACAACTTGTTGTGTTCTATTCGTGCATATCATCTACACATAGACCTGGCTCGGATGCCACTGTTGGGAAACGTTGCATGGAAAACAAAATTTTCTACACACACGCAAGATCTATCCATGGAGATGCATAGCAACGAGAGGGGATAGTGTGTCTACGTACCCTCGTAGACCATATAGAGAAAGTGTTTATCAATGCGGTTGATGTACTGATACACCTTCACGATCCGCCCGATCAAGTACCGAACGTACGGCACCTCCGCACTCAGCACGTTTAGCTCGATGACGTCCTGCCTTCTTGATCCAGCAAGACGGGTTAAGTAGTAGATGAGTTCCGGCAGCATGACGGTGTGGTGACAGTGGTGATGCAACTATCTTTGCTGGGCTTCACCAAGCACTACAAAAATATGACCGAGGATGAGCTAGAAGGAGAGGGGCACCGCACACGGCTAGGGAATCGTGGTGTGTGTTAGCCCTCTCCCTCCTCTCATATATATAGGTGGAGGGAGAGGGGAGGCAGCCCCTAGGGCGCCCCAAGTAGCCGGCGGCTGCCCTGGCCGAACTCCCCCCTTCCGTATTTCTCTAGGGGGGGAGGAAAGGGAGGTTGGCTGCCTTTGGGGCACCTCCTCCTTCCGTTCCTCCCTCCTTTGTGAAGGAAATATGCCCTAGAGGCAATAATAAAGTTATTATTTATTTCCTTAATTCATGTTAAATGTTTATTATTCATGCTAGAATTGTATTAACCGGAAACTTAGTACATGTGTGAATACATAGACAAAACATAGTCCCTGGTATGCCTCTACTTGACTAGCTCGTTAATCAAAGATGGTTAAGTTTCCTAACCATAGACATGTGTTGTCATTTGATGAACGGGATCACATCATTAGGAGAATGATGTGATGGACATGACCCATCCGTTAGCTTAGCATTATGATCGTGTTAGTTTCATTGCTACTACTTTCTTCATGACTTATACAAGTTCCTCAGACTATGAGATTATGCAACTCCTGAATACCGGAGGAACACTTTGTGTGCTACCAAACGTCACAACGTAAAAGGATGATTATAAAGGTGCTCTACAGGTGTCTCCGGAGGTGTTTGTTGGGTTGGTATAGATCGACATTAGGATTTGTCACTCCGTGTTTCGGAGAGGTATCTCTGGGCCCTCTCGGTAATACTCATCACTATAAGCCTTGCACGCATTGTAACTAATGAGTTAGTTGCGGGATGAAGTATTATAGAACGAGTAAAGAGACTTGCCGGTAACGAGATTGAACTAGGTATTGAGATACCGACTATCGAATCTCGGGCAAGTAACATACCGATGACAAAGGGAAGAATGTATGTTGTTATGCGGTTTGACCGATAAAGATCTTCGTAGAATATGTAGGAACCAATATGATCATCCAGGTTCCGCTATTGGTTATTGACCGGAGACATGTCTCGGTCATGTCTACATAGTTCTCGAACCCGTAGGGTCCGCACGCTTAACGTTCGATGACGATTGGTATTGTGAGTTTATGTGTTTTGATGTACCGAAGGTAGTTTGGAGTCCCGTATGTGATCATGGACATGACGAGGAGTCTTGAAATGGTCGAGACATAAAGATTGATATATTGGACGGCTATATTCGTACACCAGAAGTGCTCTGGGTGATTTCGGAGAAAACCGGATCGCTGGAGGGGTTACGGGAACCCCCCGGGGAAGTATTGGTCCTTAGTGGGCCTTAGGGGAGAGAGAGGGCAGCAGCCCAGGAGGTGGCGCCCCCCTCCAAGGGGAGTCTGAATTGGACTAGGGGAGGGGGCGTAGCCCCTCTTTCCCTCTCCCTCTCCCTCTCCTTCCTTCCCCCTTCCCCCTCCTAGTTCGACTAGGAAAGGGGGAGTCCTACTCCTACTAGGAGGAGGACTCCTCCCCTCCTTGGCGCGCCCAAGGGCCGGCCGGCCTCCCCCCTTGCTCCTTTATATACGGGGGCAGGGGGCACCCTAGGACACACAAGTTGACATTGTTTAGCCGTGTGCGGTGCCCCCCTCCACAGTTACACACCTCGGCCATATCGTCATAGTGATTAGGTGAAGCCCTGCGCCGGTAACTTCATCATCACCGTCACCACGCCGTCATGCTGGCGGAACTCTCCCTCGTCCTCAACTGGATCAAGAGTACGAGGGACGTCCCCCAGCTGAACGTGTGTTGATTGCGGAGGTGTCTTATGTTCGGTGCTAAGATCGGTCGGATCGTGAAGACGTACGACTACATCAACCGCGTTGTCATAACGCTTCCGCTTTCGGTCTACAAGGGTACGTGGACACACTCTCCCCTCTCATTGCTATGCATCACATAGATAGATCTTGTGTGATCGTAGGAATTTTTTTGAAATTACCACGTTCCCCAACAGTGGCATCCGAGCCAGGTCTATGCGTAGATGTTATATGCACAAGTAGAACACAAAGAGTTGTGGGCGATAATAGTCATACTACTTACCAGCATGTCATACTTTGATTCGACAGTATTGTTAGATGAAGCGGCTCAGACCGACATTGCGCATATGCTTACGCAAGACTAGTTCTACCGACATGCTTTGCACATAGGTGGCTGGTGAGTGTTTGTTTCTCCAACTTTAGTTGAATCGAGTGTGGCTACGCCCGGTCCTTGTTGAAGGTTAAAATAGCACATTGACGAAAAATCATTGTGGTTTTGATGCGTAGGTAAGAACGGTTCTTGCTAGAAGCCCGTAGCGGCCACGTAAAACTTGCAACAACAAAGTAGAGGACGTCCAACTTGTTTTTGCAAGGCTTGCTATGCTGTGATATGGTCAAGCATGATGTGATATAAATTGTTGTATGAGATGATCATGTTTTGTAACAAAGTTACCGGGAACTGGCGGGAGCCATATGGTTGTCGCTTTATTGTATGCAATGCAATCGCCATGTAATTGTTTTACTTTATCACTAAGCGGTAGCGATAGTCGTAGTAACAATAGGTGGCGAAACGACAACGATGCTATGATGGAGATCAAGGTGTCATGCCGGTGACGTTGGAGATCATGATGATGCTTCGGTGATGGAGATCATGATCACAAGATGATGATGGCCATATCATGTCACATATTTTGATTGCATGTGATGTTTATCCTTTATGCATCTTATTTTTCTTAGAATGTCGATAGCATTATAAGATGATCCCTTACTAAATTTCAAGGTACAAGTGTTCTCCCTGTGTATGCACCATTGGTACAGTTCGTCGTGCCGAGACACCACGTGATGATCGGGTGTGATAAGCTCTACGTTCACATACAAAGGGTGCAAGCCAGTTTTGCACACGCAGAATACTCCGGTTAAACTTGACGAGCCTAGCATATGCAGATATGGCCTCGGAACACTGAGACCGAAAGGTCGAGCGTGAATCATATAGTAGATATGATCAACATAGTGATGTTCACCATTCAAAACTACATTTCACGTGATGATCAGACATGGTTTAGTTGATTTGGTTCACGTGATCACTTAGATGATTAGAGGGATGTCTATCTAAGTGGGAGTTCTTAAGTAATATGATTCATTGAACTTTAATTTATGGGCCATTTGCATTTCTGTCCCTAACTCGAACCACCTAATCAGATATACCCCTAATTTGAAAGCCTGCTCAAATTTGCCCCTCCGCCGTTAGGTGCCCTTACAGAAATGCCCTTCTGCGACGTTACCGTCCGGTCAAACAACTTTGAGCGTCCTGAAAAAAATAGCAAAAGAAATTTAAAAAATCCAAAATTTTATGAGATCGAAGATAGTCATGTGCGCAAGGTGCATGCAAATTTTCGTGCTATTTGGACATTCCATGAGCTGGTGGTGAGGAAAAACAGTTAATATGCATGCTTGTGAACAGTAAATTTGAAATAAAATAGCAAGAAAATTCAAAAAAAATATGAAATTTTTTGGCATCAAAGAGGCTTGGGTGCACAAGGTGGTTGCATGTTTTTGTGATCAAATGACATGCGAGGAGCTCTAGCAAGAAAAAAGAAAATAGTCATTTTCCCAAGTTTTTTCCAGAGCCAAATTTTGTTTTTCCTCCAGAAGCCCCTCCAATGTCCAAACACAACAAAAATTTGCACACAGCTTGTAGACCATAGCCTCTTTGATGCCAAAAAATTTCATATTTTTTTTAAATTTCTTGCTATTTTTTTGAATTTACTGTTCACAGGTTTACATATTTATTGTTTTTCCTTTGACATGAGCTCCTGGAATGCCCAAACAACACGGAAATTTGCATGCACATTGCGAACCTGAGTATCTTTGATCGCACAAATTCTCAGATTTTTTAGATTTCTTTGCTATTTTTTCCAGGACGGTCAATGCCCTTTGACCGGCTTTGACCTGCTTTGACCGGACGGTAACGGCACAGAAGGGCATTTCTGTAAGTGCACCTAACGGCGGAGGGGCAAATTTGAGTAGGCTTTGAAATTAGGGGTAAATCTGAGAGTGTGCGCAAATTAGGGGCATAGATGTAAATGTCCCTTAATTTATCATGAACTTAGTACCTGATAGTATTTTGCATGCCTATGTTGTTGTAGATCAATGGCCCGTGCTACCGTTCCTTTGGATTTTAATGCATTCCTAGAGAAAGCTAAGTTGAAAGATGATGGCAGCAACTACACAGACTGGGTCCGTAACTTGAGGATTATCCTCATTGTTGCACAGAAGAATTACGTCCTGGAGGCACCGCTAGGTGCCAGGCCTGCTGCAGATGCTACTGATGACGTTAAGAACGTCTGGCAGAGCAAAGCTGATGACTACTCGATAGTTCAGTGTGCCATGCTTTACGGCTTAGAATCGGCACTTCAAAGACGTTTTGAACGTCATGGAGCATATGAGATGTTCCAAGAGTTGAAGTTAATATTTCACGCAAAGGCCTGACTTGAGAGATATGAAGTCTCCAACAAGTTCTACAGCTGCAAAATGGAGGAGAATAGTTATGTCAGTGAACACATACTCAAAATGTTTGGGTATCATAATCACTTGACTCAGCTGGGAGTTGATCTTCCAATTGATTGTGTCATTGATAGAGTTCTTCAATCACTGCCACCAAGCTATAAAGGCTTCGTGATGAACTATAATATGCAAGGGATGGAAAAGACTATTCCCGAGCTCTTCGCAATGCTAAAAGCCGCGGAGGTAGAAATCAAAAAGGAGCATCAAGTGTTGATGGTCAATAAGACCACTAGTTTCAAGAAAAAGGGCAAAGGGAAGAAAGGGAACTTCAAGAAGAACGGCAAAAAGGTTGCTGCTCAAGAGAAAGAAACCCAAGTCTGGACCTAAGCCTGAAACTGAGTGCTTCTACTGCAAAGGGATTGGTCACTGGAAGTGGAACTGCCCCAAGTATTTGGCGGATAAGAAGGATGGCAAAGTGAAAGGTATATTTGATATACATGTTATTGATGTGTACTTAACTAATGCTCACAGTAGCGCCTGGGTATTTGATACTGGTTCTGTTGCTCATATTTGCAACTCAAAATAGGGCTACGGATTAAGCGAAGATTGGCTAAGGACGAGGTAACGATGCACGTGGGAAATGGTTCCAAAGTCGATGTGATCGCGGTCGGCAGGTTACCTCTACGTACACCATCGGGATTAAATTTAGACCTGAATAATTGTTATTTGGTGCCAGCGTTGAGCATGAACATTATATCTGGATCTTGTTTAATGCGAGATGGTTATTCATTTAAATCAGAGAATAATGGTTGTTCTATTTATATGAGTATTATATTTTATGGTCATGCACCCCTGATGAGTGGTCTATTTTTGTTGAATCTCGATAGTAGTAATACACATATTCATAGTGTTGAAGCCAAAAGATTGAAGTTTAATAATGATAGTGCAACTTATTTGTGGCACTGCCGTTTGGGTCATATCGGTGTAAAGCGCATGAAGAAACTCCATACTGATGGATTTTTGGAATCACTTGATTATGAATCACTTGGTGCTTGCGAACCGTGCCTTATGGGTAAGATGACTAAAACTCCGTTCTCCGGAACAATGGAACAAGCTACTGACTTGTTGGAAATAATACAGACCGATGTATGTGGTCCAATGAGTATTGATGCTCGTGGTGGGTATCGTTATTTTCTTACCTTCACAGATGATTTAAGCAGATATGGTTATATCTACTTAATGAAGCATAAGTCTGAAACATTTGAAAAGTTCAAAGAATTTCAGAGTGAAGTGGAAAATCATCATAACAAGACAATAAAGTTTCTACGATCTGATCATGGAGGAGAATATTTGATTTGCGAGTTTGGTCTTCATTTGAAACAACATGGGATAGTTTCACAATTAATGCCACCTGGAACACCACAGCGAAATGGTGTGTCCGAACGTCGTAACGGCACTTTATTAGATATGGTGCGATCTATGATGTCTCTTACTGATTTACCGCTATCATTTTGGGGTTATGCTTTAGAGATGGCTGCATTCTCTTTAACTAGGGCACCATCTAAATACGTTGAGACGACGCCTTATGAACTGTGGGTTGGCAAGAAACCAAAGTTGTCATTTCTGAAAGTTTGGGGCTGCGATGCTTATGTGAAAAAGCTTCAACTTGATAAGCTCGAACCCAAATCGGAGAAGTGCGTCTTCATAGGATACCCAAAAGAAACTGTTGGGTACACCTTCTATCACATATACGAAGGCAAAAATTTTGTTGCTAAGAATGGATCCTTTCTAGAGAAGGAGTTTCTCTCGAAAGAAGTGAGTGGGAGGAAAGTAGAACTTGATGAGGTAATTGTACCTGCTCCCTCATTGGAAAGTAGTTCATCGCAGAAATCAGTTCCAGTGATTCCTACACCAATTAGTGAGGAAGCTAATGATGATGATCATGAAGCTTCAGATCAAGTTACTACCGAACCTCATAGGTCTTCCAGAGTAAGATCCGCACTAGAGTGGTATGGTAATCCTGTTCTGGAAGTCATGTTACTAGACCATGATGAACCTACGAACTCTAAGGAAGCGATGATGAGCCCAGATTCAGCGAAATGGCTTGAAGCCATGAAATCTGAGATGGGATCCATGTATGAGAACAAAGTGTGGACTTTGGTGGACTTGCCCGATGATCAGCAAGCCATAGAAAATAAATGGATCTTTAAGAAGAAGACCGACGCAGACGGTAATGTTACTATTTACAAAGCTCGACTTGTTGCAGAAGGTTTTCGACAAGTTCAAGGAGTTGATTACGATGAGACTTTCTCACCCGTAGCGATTCTTACGTCTGTCCGAATCATGTTAGCAATTGCTGCATTTTATGATTATGAAATTTGGCAAATGGATATCAAAACTCCATTCCTGAATGTATTTCTGGAAGAAGAGTTGTATATGATGCAACTGGAAGGTATTGTCGATCCAAAGGGTGCTAGTAAAGTGTGCAAGCTCCAGCGATCCATTTATGGACTGGTGCAAGCCTCTCGGAGTTGGCATAAATGCTTTGATAGTGTGATCAAAGCATATGGTTTTATACAGACTTTTGGAGAAGCCTGTATTTACAAGAAAGTGAGTGGGAGCTCTGTAGCATTTCTGATCTTATATGTAGATGACATATTGTTGATTGGAAATGATATAGAATTTCTGGATAGCATAAAGGGATACCTGAATAAGAGTTTTTCTATGAAAGACCTTGGAGAAGCTTCTTACATATTGGGCATCAAGATCTCTAGAGATAGATCAAGACGCTTAATTGGACTTTCACAAAGCACATAACTTGATAAAGTTTTGAAGAAGTTCAAAATGGATCAGTCAAAGAAAGGGTTCTTGCCTATGTTACAAGGTGTGAAGTTGAGTCAGACTCAAAGCCAGACCACCACAGAAGATAGAGAGAAAATTAAAGTCATTCCCTATGCTTCAACCATAGGTTCTATCATGTATGCAATGTTGTGTACCAGACCTGATGTATGTCTTGCTATAAGCATAGCAGCGAGGTACCAAAGTAATCCCGGAGTGGAGCACTGGACAGTGGTCAAGAACATCCTGAAATACCTGAAAAGGACTAAGGATATGTTTCTCGTTTATGGAGGTGAAAAAGAGCTCGTTGTAAATGGTTATATCGATGCAAGCTTTGACACTGATCCGGATGACTCTATGTCGCAAACCGCATACGTATTTTTATTAAATGGAGGAGCTGTCAGTTGGTGCAGTTCCAAGCAGAGCATCATGGCGAGATCTACGTGTCAAGCGGAGTACATTGCTGCTTCGGAAGCAGCGAATGAAGGAGTTTGGATGAAGGAGTTCATATCTGATCTAGGTGTCATACCTAGTGCATCGGGTCCAATGAAAATCTTTTGTGACAATACTGGTGCAATTGCCTTGGCAAAGGAATCCAGATTTCACAAGAGAACCAAGCACATCAAGAGACGCTTCAATTCCATCTATCATCAAGTGTCGGAAGGGGACATAGAGATTTGCAAGATACACACGGATATGAATGTTGCAGACCCGTTGACTAAGCCTCTCTCACGACCAAAACATGATCAACACCAAAGCTCCATGGGTGTTAGAATCATTACTATGTAATCTAGATTATTGACTCTAGTGCAAGTGGGAGACTGAAGGAAATATGCCCTAGAGGCAATAATAAAGTTATTATTTATTTCCTTAATTCATGATAAATGTTTAGTATTCATGCTAGAATTGTATTAACCGGAAACTTAGTACATGTGTGAATACATAGACAAAACATATTGTCCCTAGTATGCCTCTACTTGACTAGCTCGTTAATCAAAGATGGTTAAGTTTCCTAACCATAGACATGTGTTGTCATTTGATGAACGGGATCAGATCATTAGGCGAATGATGTGATGGACATGACCCATCCATTAGCTTAGCATTATGATCGTGTTAGTTTCATTGCTACTGCTTTCTTCATGACTTATACAAGTTCCTCAGACTATGAGATTATGCAACTCCCGAATACTGAGGAACACTTTGTGTGCTACCAAACGTCACAACGTAAAAGGGTGATTATAAAGGTGCTCTGCAGGTGTCTTTGAAGGTGTTTGTTGGGTTGGCATAGATCGAGATTAGGATTTGTCACTCCGTGTTTCGGAGAGGTATCTCTAGGCCCTCTCGGTAATACTCATCACTATAAGCCTTGCAAGCATTGTAACTAATGAGTTAGTTGCGGGATGAACTATTACAAAACGAGTAAAGAGACTTGCCGGTAACGAGATTGAACCAGGTATTGATATACCGACGATCAAATCTCGGGCAAGTAACATACCGATGACAAAGGGAACAACGTATGTTGTTATGCGATTTGACCGATAAAGATCTTCGTAGAATATGTAGGAACCAATATGATCATCCAGGTTCCGCTATTGGTTATTGACTGGAGACGTCTCTCGGTCATGTCTACATAGTTCTCGAACCCGTAGGGTCCGCACGCTTAACGTTTGATGATGATTGGTATTATGAGTTTATGTGTTTTGATGTACCGAAGGTAGTTCAGAGTCCCGGATATGGTCATGGACATGACGAGGAGTCTCAAAATGGTCGAGACATAAAGATTGATATATTGGACGGCTATATTCTCCTTCCCCCTTCCCCTCCTAGTTCGACTAGGAAAGGGGGAGTCCTACTCCTACTAGGAGGAGGACTCCTCCCCTCCTTGGCGCGCCCAAGGGCCGGCCGGCCTTCCCCCTTGCTCCTTTATATACGGGGGCAGGGGGAACCCTAGGACACACAAGTTGACATTGTTTAGCCGTGTGCGGTGCCCCCCTCCACAGTTACACACCTCGGCCATATCGTCGTAGTGCTTAGGCGAAGCCCTACGCCAGTAACTTCATCATCACCATCATCACGCCGTCGTGCTGACGAAACTCTCCCTCGGCCTCAACTGGATCAAGAGTACGAGGGACGTCCCCGAGCTGAACGTGTGCTGATCGCAGAGGTGCCGTACGTTCGGTGCTAAGATCGGTCGGATCGTGAAGACGTACAACAACATCAACCCCGTTGTCATAACGCTTCCGCTTTGGGTCTAAGAGGGTACATGGACACACTCTCCCCTCTCGTTGCTATGCATCACATAGATAGATCTTGCGTGATCGTAGGAATTTTTTTGAAATTACCTCGTTCCCCAACACTTTTGTGCTTGGGCAAGGGCGGAGGTGCACACCAGCCCCCTTGTGGGCTGGTGTGCTTCCCCCTTTGACTCATAAGGCCTACCACTTACCGGTGGCCTTCCGGAACCCCTTCCGCCACTCCGATGCATACCCGATATATTTCGAAACCTTTCCGGTGTCCAAATAACATCGTCCTATATATCAATCTTTACCTCCGGACCATTCCGGAGATCCTCATCATGTCCGTGATCTCATCCAGGACTCTGAACAATATTAGGTCACCAATTCACATAACTCATATAATACTATATTGTGAATGAATGTTAAGCGTGCGGACCCTACGGGTTCGAGAACTATGTAGACATGACCGAGACACATCTCCGGTCAATAACCAATAGCGGAACCTGGATGCCCATATTGGTTCCTACATATTCTACGAAGATCTTTATCGGTCAAACCTAATGACAACATACATAATTCCCTTTGTCTGTCGGTATGTTTCTTGCCCGATATTCGATCGTCGGTATCTCCATACCTAGTTCAATATCGTTACCAACAAGTCTCTTTACTCATTCCGTAATACATGACCTTGTAATTAACTCCTTAGTCATTTGCTTGCAAGCTTATGATGTGTATTACCAAGAGGGCCCGGAGATACATCTCCGGTACTCAGAATGACAAATCCTAATCTCGATCTATGTCAACTCAACAAACACCTTCGGAGATACCTGTAGAGCATCTTTATGATCATCCAGTTATGTTGTGATGTTTTATAGCACACAAGGTATTCCTCCAGTATCCAGGAGTTGCATAATCTCATAGTCGAAGGAATATGTATTTGACATGAAGAAAGCAGTAGCAATAAACCGAACGATCAATATGCTAAGCTAATGGATGGGTCTTGTCCATCACATCATTCTCCTAATGATGTGATCCCATTATCAAATGACAACTCGTGTCTATGGTTAGGAAACCTTAAACATCTTTGATCAATGAGCTAGTCTAGTAGAGGCTCACTTGGGACACAATATTTGTTTATGTATTCACACATGTATTTAAGTTTCCAATCAATACTATTCTAGCATGAATAATAAACCTTTATCATGAATAAGGAAATATAAAATAACAACTTTATTATTGCCTCTAGGGCATATTTCCTTCATGAGCATGCAAAGGTTCGTGCTGAAATGACTTTGAGGAGCTCTACACACAAAAAAGGAACAAAATTCGGCTCCCAAAGAAACACTGAAATTTTGAAAACGTGATTTTGGATTATTATTTTGTGTGTAGAGCTCCTCAAAGGTCCTTTCACCACAAAATTGTGTATGCTCCTTGAGAATCTAGCATCTTGGATTATTGAAAAAGTCTGGATTTTTTGAAATTGTTTTGTTTATAGGGAGAAAATGAGCATGGGGCTCATATATGGATTAGCTAGAGAATCATATTCTTTGACACTGTCGGGGCAATATTTTTTACATAAAAAGGCATAAGATCCGCCCGGATTTAGATTAATAAACCCAACAAGACCAATGTCATATACAACACAGCTTCTGATTATAGACTAACCAAATGAAAAACATGCAAGTTCCAAAGAAGCCAGCAACAAAAGACATTTAGAGGAGCACAACTCAAGGGGCGTTCCATCTATTGATCGGATGGATGCCCATGATTTTTGACCGGTCTTGGCTGCATCAATGTCCATCTTCTTCCCTAAGGTACTCCACTGCTGAAAAAATAAAGATCATTTGAAGATATAATCAGCAGGTTGGCTATGGCAAGTCCACAATGCTCAAGTTAAAGCCGCTAAAGCACGCTAGGCTAACCTACGTTGGTTGTCGTAAGTACTGGCTAATGATAATAGAATTGCATTAAACAATTGGGGGTTCTAGGTGCACCCAAAAAGCAATATCTAACGCAGATTGCTAAGAACAGTCAATGAAGTTCAGCCCAACAACAAGTACGTCTTCAACGAAGTAATGACACAAGTTCGTCATTGTTTAGCCCAATCAATAAAGATTAGAACAAGAGTTTTCACCCCGACATAAAGGAGTGTTCCATTCGACACCTTGATGATGGATCTCTGACAAATGGTTAATATACCAATCGAACAGCTAATCTAAACCGACATGATTTGCCAAAATTTTTTGGCTATAACCTATATTTTGCTACACAATTGGTTAATATACCAATACAAGAGTCCAAAGCCTAAAACCAAATCATAGCCGTGGGAACGCCAACTGCTGCCCATTGAAGTTTCACCATGGTTGTGCCTCCTCCCACCTTCGCCCTAATGATTCCAGCCGCTAGACATAGCCGTCGGCACTCCCTCAACCGTCCTGAGCCCCACCGCCTAGTACGCCCGCCGCGACCCATACGACTGTCGCCAAAGCTTGGGACGCCGTTGCCGAGTTTCAACAATTCTGGCTGTTCTTCGCCTCGCCATAGCACCACCACCGCCTACTGATGTCGATTAGTGGCCGGTCAACCCCGCCGCGACTATACCATGACCACGCCATGCCTAAACCCATGGTTGTTTGGTAAATTAGAAATTTTCCAATTAATTTAATTCATAAATAAACCATGATGAAGCACTAGCAGTAGTAATCTCATACTGATAACTAAACATGTGAACACATACTAAGCATAGAACATGAACATCTATGATAACTAAACATGTGAACACATACTAAGCATAGAACATGAACATTATGATAACTACAAGTACACCTAACACATGAACCAACAAGTAATGGATGAACAAATCATACCCTTCAGTCGGAAAGGTCAAAGCCGCGGCGGCGACATGGGTTTCACCGGCCTTCTTCGTGTCATTGGCCATGTAACCCATGGCGATGTCAAGGAGGGTGAGGACATAGTTGAAGTAGAGGACAAAGAAAACAATAGTGAACAGTCGCACCGAGACACTCCGCAAAAACATGATGTCCCTTCTTGGCGTACAACACCAGGACTCCTTATCCATGAAGGGCTCTTCTTCACCTACAGATCCGACTAGGACTCTTGTAATCCTAGGCCTACGGTAACTTATATAAACTGAGGCTGGACTGGTCGATACAACATCTTCAGACATCTAGACGATCATCAATCTCGCGGTAGATCAACCTGTACTTTGTAGGATACAAGCAAGACGTAGGGTTTTATCTCCCCGGAGGGCCTGGACCTGGGGAAAACCTCATGTCTCTGTTACCATCGTGTCAAGGCTAGCTCAAACCCCCTACCCAAGATCTGCGGAATCGACTCTGTCACTTCTCCCAGTGCAGGATCACAAAAGAAGGAGTTGCGGAGGCTTGCTCTCCCGTACAGCCGTGCATGCAGTCGAAGGGATGCGATCACCAGAAGCAACAACAGAGAGAGGAACGACGGTGGGTTGCACGCGGGGAGGCAGGCAGATGCAATCTGATCAGCTAAGGGCTAGGGTTGCCATCTCCAATATATAAGCGGTTTGGTGGGGAGGCATGGGATTAGGCCCACAACCGAGTTGGGCAACTCTCGATCCGATGGTTTAGATTCATATCATGTCCATTAATGACTCGTAAATTATTGACAATTAATTATCACTAGCGAAAATTAATAAAGTGCATACATGGCATAGCTCTGAACTTGCCTCGTTCGAGAGGTGTGGCAAGGCGAGAGGTGGAGGAATAGCGCGTGTGTACCACTCCTATCCTAATGCTCTAATAGAATGTTTGTTTTTGAAGAAAGGGTGCATTTTATGGATTTAAAATGAAGCATCAAGTGGAGACAAACAGCATAAGCACATACACCCAGCCTCTATCTTGATAGGATGCACACAACCAACATCGCACAACACAAATACATATACCGACAAATAGTAAAGTCATACAAAGACCAAAACTATGCATTACCAAGTGGTTTGCCCTGCAAATTCTACATTTTACCTCAGTTCTCACACCTTCTTTTTCCCCCGAGTGGTTTGCCTTACAAATTGGTGTAAGTTCTACATTTTACCTTAGTTGGTTTTATCTTATTATAAATTATATTCTCTTTCACCATATATTGGTGCTTCACTCGATTGTTTCGGCAACTTTCCTAGCCTGACGACTTGATTGCACATGTGAGATTATGTGATGTCATGGCAAACACCAAAAGAAAGCAATGTCACAAAAAATTTGAAAACTGTTTTAGTAGTTTCCATACGCATGGAGATAAATCAAAAAACATCTCACTCACTGAACCACATGTTGAACCGCCAAGATATTTTTGCCCATCAAATCAGAGGTGGTAGTTCTATCAATTGCGTTTGGCAGAGCAGTACAAATGTAAAAAAGAATTCATCCCTTGGTGTCTGGTGTCTAGTGAGGCCCCTTCTCGATGGTGTCATCTATCGCAGACTATGGCCGGCCTTGTTACATTGGATAGGAATATCATAGAGATGAAAAATCATAAGAAGTGGTATCTCAATTTTTATAAGAAAAAGATGCCATTTATGAATAGCGTCCAGACTAATATTTTTTTTTAAATATGAAGGATTGGTTCTAAGCCTACGTAGAAATAGGAATCCATTCCTACAAACAAAAAAAGGCACCCAAGGATATATTTTTTTTAAAAAAATCCTATCCTATAGAACGCCTACAAACCAACCAAAGCAAGCAATAGGTTTGCCGATCGCTGTTTTGACCGCTCGACTTTTTTTTCCTCGCAATGACATAGGTTTGGTCTTGTATGACTTTGCTCCTTGTCGGCGAGTTTATTTGCGTGTGTGCATTAGCATTGACCGTGTGCATCTTAGCTATGCAAGGTCGGGTGTATACTCATTATGTTTGTATCCCCTTGATGTTTCATTTGAGTCAATAAAATTCACGCTTTGTCAAAAAAACCAAAGGAGGCAATGAGAGCATCTCCAGCCGCGCCACCAGAACGGCCTCCCCAGGCGATTTTTTTGCACCAGCGCAGAAAAA
The DNA here is from genome assembly GCF_018294505.1 of Triticum aestivum. NCBI lineage: Eukaryota > Viridiplantae > Streptophyta > Magnoliopsida > Poales > Poaceae > Triticum > Triticum aestivum. Next base: position 157,157,063 of record NC_057795.1, on the reverse strand, counting down.
ACGGCCCAGTCGTGCGCCCAGGAGCCCGTTTTTCGCCGGTTTGGGCCGAAATCAGCGTCGGTGGACCCAGGCCGAACCCGGCGTGCTGGGCGAACGCCGGGGCGAGTGTTTTTGGCGCGAAACAGTCGCGGGCCTGCCGAGTCAGCGAGACGGGCGCTTCGTCGCCCTCATCGCCTCGGTTCCCGCGGGAATCAATGCCAAGGTTGCCGCGCTGCCGCCGCCGGTCAGCTTTGCCATTGATTCCCCATCACGGGCGGTGCGTCACGGGGCGGCACGGCGTCGCCTCCCCTCCCGTCACGCGTACACACGGGCGCGACTATATAAGCCGGTGGCCTCCATCGCCTCTGGCCACACCAGCCCTAGCCGCCGAGCTCTCTCCCTCTCCCGTGCGCCGCCGCCGAGCTCTCCCTCTCCCGTGCGCCACCACCGAGCCCTCCCTCTCCCTCACTTCGTCACCCGATGGCCGCTCGTTTCCCTGGCGACGCGGCGGCGGCCAACGGCTTTGGCCGCCGCTCGCTCCAGAAACAGAGTCGTGGCTCCTGCTCGAGGCCAACATCGCGGCGCCGCCGGACATGCGCGCCGGGCTGACGGGGTGGAGGCTCAGCAATGAGGGAGTGCCCGTTCCCTCGTAGCCCGACGCCGAGGCCCCTACTTCGCCGCCGAGTTCGACTACGTGCGTGCCTTCCTCACCGACGGGCAGCTCGCCCTCCCCTAGTACGCCGCCGACAACCAGGCGGCGTGGGCGGCGTACTTCAAGCACCGCCAGGAGCAGAGGCTGGCGTCCACCAACGGGGTGCCGGTGGTGGGCGGCGTGAAGAACAGCGAGGGGTGCCGCGTGTGGTGGGGCGCCCTCGGCCGCACGCTCGACGGCGTGCTGGCGTACCTTGAGGGCGGCAATGAACCGCCGCTGGCATACCCTCCCCCGGCGGCCGCCCCGGCCCACCGCCGATGCGCCGGGCAATGGATGCCCAGGAGGTTCGGTTCCTCCTCGTTTTCCTCCTCGCACTCCTCCTCACGCTCTTCTTCCCACTCCTCTGGCTCTCCGGCGTTGCTCGGTGTCAAGGCCGAGCCCGCGGCCGAGACGCCGCTCTGCCGGCGCACTCGCAGCGCCGGCATCATCATAAACGAGGGTGGCCGGCGCGCCTCCTCGCCGGCTCCTCCGCGCTTCGTCAAGTCAAAGACGGAGCCGGAGCTCGCGGCCATGAAAACGGAGCCGGGTCTCCCCGCCGTGAAGACGGAGCCCGACGACGTGGAGCTTAACGACGAGGCGGCCCTGAAATGGGCGCCCAAGGACTACCTGAAGATGGAGATGGAGCACCAGCGCGCCGCCGTGCAGCGCTTCGAGCAGCGCCGCCGGGGCCGCGACGAAGGAGGCGTCGTCGTCCTCGACGACAGTGACAACGACGACGCGCCGCCGCCGCCACCAGTCTGCCATGGCGACGCCGGGCAGGGGTCCAGCAGGGACGGCCGCGTCAAGGAGGAGAAGGCCGACGACGGCGGCGGCGGCGAGGATGGCGACGGTGACGACGACGGCGACTACTCCGCGTTCAGCGGTTTCTTTTTTTAGATAAATTTGCTATGTAAGCCACGAACATGTCTAATATATGTCAAAGTTTGCCGAATTTTAGCCGTGTTTGACCGAACTTCGTCGAGTAGTTTAAAAAAAATAGACGCGTTTGATGACGGCCCTGGGTCGGCGACTTGGAACCAACTCGCCCTCATGCCTTTTTTTTGCGCCGGCTCGTTCCCAGACGATGATTTTACACGCCTCCTGGAGGGCCAACGGCTGGAGATGCTCTGAGTGAGTGATAATGGGGTCAAAAGCGATATGCTGTTGGCGTGGGTGTGAGAATCACCATTTACCGCCGGCGGTGTACTAATATTCCGTCGTTCATCGTAAAGAAAGTTTCTGTTGCAGACTGTTTTATTAATTCGTGCTGGCATCTCCCTCCGCTGGAAACACCTGCGATTACAAGCACAGGTGGTGATCTTCGCTGCATTTGCCCCTCAGATTGTGTGGTCCATTAATTGCCACATGTGTTTAGATCCAGTCAACTCTTACGATTTGTTTACCACCTTTCGTTACATGCCTGATTTGTTTTCTTCTAACTGAAGATTGGGGCCAGCTTGTACAGATATGGATTAAAACTAAAGTAAGATACACGATGCACACGCGTATATTTTATGGGTCTCAACACATTACCAACAGATCGCCAATTATTACGAGTTTCTTGCCAACATTTTCTTGATGCTCCTTATGAGATACTCCTTCCGTTCCGTATTACTTTTTTTTTTAGAACAGAGGCGCTTGCCCGGCCTTAGAATGAGGCCCTTATGAGTACAAACGTCCGAGCACAACTAGAAAGCGAAAGCGAAACAAGCAAGCCGAAGCGAAAAAAAGGGGATACAAGCCCGTAGGCGGACACATAGCGTCGTAGCGCAAGTCCAGATCAGGGTCCAACGATCGCTCTCAAGGTAGCATGGGCGCCTTGCCGACGTCAGGCAAAGTTGCTCTATGAAGCGCGTCGAAGCTCAGTACACTTTGCCTGCACCCTTTTGACGAGATCCTCCACGAGTCCTTTGTCATGTCGCTTTGCCAGAAGCTTCCATAGCTTCAGGAAAGACACCATTTTATATAGCATATCAGCCGGATGCTTGATAAAAACACCCTCTATTAGCGCTTTATTGCGAGTGGTCCACAGAGACCATGCTAGAGCCCCAAACCCTAGTCAGGTCATCCTCTTATCTCTCCCGGAGGTTGCGGCCGCACACCGGTAAAAACCTGAGAACCCACTTGGGTTCCATGAGGACCCCATCGCCGATCTAACTGCACTCCACATAAATCTAGCCATAATACAACGAAACGGGATATGATCCCGATCTTCGTTATCGCCACACCACACACATCGACCGTCTCCCGGGCCGTGTCGCTTTTGTATCTGGTCCCTGCTCGCAATTCGATTACGGGCGACTTGCCAGAGGAAGATCTTGATTTTGGATGGCATTCGTGAAGGAAATATGCCCTAGAGGCAATAACAAAATTATTATTTATTTCCTCATATCATGGTAAATGTTTATTATTCATGCTAGAATTGTATTATCCGAAAACATGATACATATGTGAATACATAGACAAACATAATGTCACTAGTATGCCTCTACTTGACTAGCTCATTAATTAAAGATGGTTATGTTTCTTAACCATAGACATGTGTTGTCATTTGATTAACGAGATCACATCATTAGAAGAATGATGTGATTGACTTGACCCATTCTGTTAGCCTAGCACTTGATCGTTTAGTATGTTCCTATTGCTTTCTTCATGACTTATACAAAGTTTCTACAACTATGAGATTATGCAACTCCCGTTTACCAGAGGAACACTTTGTGTGCTACCAAACGTCACAACGTAACTGGGTGATTATAAAGGTGCTCCACAGGTGTCTCCAAAGGTACATGTTGGGTTGGCGTAATTCGAGATTAGGTTTTGTCACTCCGATTGTCGGAGAGGTATCTCTGGGCCCTCTCGGTAATACACATCACTTAAGCCTTGCAAGCATTATAACTAAAGAGTTAGTTACGGAATGATGTATTACGGAACGAGTAAAGAGACTTGCCGGTAACGAGATTGAACTAGGTATTGGATACCGACGATCGAATCTCGGGCAAGTAACATACCGATGACAAAGGGAACAATGTATGTTGTTGTGCGGTTTGACCGATAAAGATCTTCGTAGAATATGTAGGAGCCAATATGAACATCCAGGTTCCACTATTCGTTATTGACCAGAAACAGTTCTAGGTCATGTCTACATAGTTCTCGAACCCGTAGGGTCCGCACGCTTAACGTTACGATGACAGTTTTATTATGAGTTTATAAGTTTTGATGTACCGAAGTTTGTCCGGAGTCCCGGATGTGACCACGGACATGACGAGGAGTCTTGAAATGGTCGAGACATAGAGATTGATATATTGGACAACTATATTCGGACACCGGAAGTGTTCCGGGTGATTTCGGAGAAAACCGGAGTGCCGGAGGGTTACCGGAACCCCCCCCCCCGGAGAAGTAATGGGCCTTAGTGGGCCTGAGGGGAGAGAGAGGGCAGCAGCCCAGGAGGTGCCCCCCCCCCTTGAGGAGTCCGAATTGGACTAGGGGAGGGGGCGGGCCCCCCCTTTCCCTCTCCCTCTCCCTCTCTTTCCTTCCCCCTTCCTCCTTCCTAGTTGGACTAGGAAAGGGGAGTCCTACTCCCACTAGGAGGAGGACTCCCCCCTCCTTGGCGCGCCCCCTAGGGCCGGCCGGCCTCCCCCCTTGCTCCTTTATATACGGGGGCAGGGGGGCACCCTAGAAACACACAAGTTGATCTACGGATCGTTCCTTAGCCGTGTGCGGTGCCCCCTCCACCATATTCCACCTCGGTCATATCGGCGGAGTTTAAACGAAGCCCTGCGCCGATAGAGCATCATCATCGTCACCACACCATCGTGCTGACGGAACTCATCCCCGACACCCTGCTGGATCGGAGTCCAGAGAACGTCATCGAGCTGAACGTGTGCTGAACACGGAGGTGCCGTACGTTCGGTGCTTGGATCGGTAGGATCGTGAAGACGTACGACTACATCAACCGCGTTGTCATAACGCTTCCGCTTTCAGTCTACGAGGGTACGTGGACACACTCTCCCCTCTCGTTGCTATGCATCACCATGATCTTGCGTGTGCGTAGGAATTTTTTTGAAATTACTACGTTCCCCAACAGTGGCATCCGAGCCTGGTTTTATGCGTTGATGTTATATGCACGAGTAGAACACAAGTGAGTTGTGGGCGATACAAGTCATATTGCTTACCAGCATGTCATACTTTGGTTCGGCGGTATTGTTGGATGAAATGGCCCGGACCGACATTACGCGTACGCTTACGCGAGACTGGTTCTACCGACGTGCTTTGCACATAGGTGGCTGGCGGGTGTAAGTTTCTCCAACTTTAGTTGAACCGAGTGTGGCTACGCCCGGTCCTTGCGAAGGTTAAAACAGCACTAACTTGACGAACTATCGTTGTGGTTTTGATGCGTAGGTAAGAACGGTTCTTGCTCAGCCCATAGCAGCCACGTAAAATTTGCAACAACAAAGTAGAGGACGTCTAACTTGTTTTTGCAGGGCATGTTGTGATGTGATATGGTCAAGACGTGATGAGATATAAGTTGTTGTATGAGATGATCATGTTTTGTTGAAGTTATCGGCAACTGGCAGAAGCCCTATGGTTGTTTCTTTGTTGCATAAGATGCAAGTGCCAAATAATTGCTTTACTTTATCGCTATGCGATAGCAATAGTTGCAAGAGCAATAGTTGGCGAGACGACCATGTGACGACACATTGATATAGATCAAGATGATGAAGATCATGGTGTCGTTCCGGTGATGATAGAGATTATGATAGTACTTTGGAGATGGAGATCAAAGGCGCAAGATGATCATGGCCATATCATGTCACATATTTTGATTGCATGTGATGTTTATCTTTTATACATCTTATTTTGCTTAGTTCGACGGTAGCTTTATAAGATGATCTCTCACTAAATTATCAAGAAGTGTTCTCCCTGAGTATGCACCGTTGCCAAAGTTCGTCGTGCCCAGACACCACGTGATGGTCGGTGTGATAAGCTCTACGTCCATTTACAACGGGTGCAAGCTAGTTTTGCACACGCGGAATACTCAGGTTAAACTTGACGAGCCTAGCATATGCAGATATGGCCTCGGAACACGGAGACCGAAAGGTCGAGCATGAATCATATAGTAGATATGATCAACATAGTGATGTTCACCATTGAAAACTACTCCATCTCACGTGATGATCGGTTATGGTTTAGTTGATTTGGATCACGTGATCACTTACATGACTAGAGAGATGTCTGTCTAAGTGGGAGTTCTTAAGTAATGTGATTAATTGAACTTAAATTTATCATGAACTTAGTCCTGGTAGTATTTTGCAAATTATGTTGTGGATCAATAGCTTGCGTTGTTGTTTTCATATATTAATTTTGATATGTTCCTAGAGAAAATTGTGTTGAAAGATGTTAGTAGCAATGATGCGGATTGGATCCGTGATCTGAGGTTTATCCTCATTGCTGCACAGAAGAATTATGTCCTTAATGCACCGCTAGGTGACAGACCTATTGCAGGAGCAGATGCAGACGTTATGAACGGTTTGGCTAGCTCAGTATGATGACTACTTGATAGTTTAGTGCACCATGCTTAACGGCTTAGAATCGGGACTTCAAAGACGTTTTGAACGTCATGGACCATATGAGATGTTCCAGGAGTTGAAGTTAATATTTCAAGCAAATACCCGAGTTGAGAGATATGAAGTCTCCAACAAGTTCTATAGCTAAAAGATGGAGGAGAATCGCTCAACTAGTGAGCATGTGCTCAGATTGTCTGGGTACTTCAATTGCTTGAATCAAGTGGGGGTTAATCTTCCAGATAAGATAGTGATTGACAGAATTCTCTAGTCACCATCACTAAGTTACTAGAACTTCGTGATGAACTATAGTATGCAAGGGATGACGAAAACGATTCCCGAGCTCTTCGTGATGTTGAAATCGACGAAGGTAGAAATCAAGAAAGAGCATCAAGTATTGATGATTGACAAGACCACTAGTTTCAAGAAAAGGGCAAAGGGAAAGAAAGGGAAACTTCAAGTAGAATGACAAGCAAGTTGTCACTCCCACGAAGAAGCTCCAAGCTGGACCAAAGCCTGAAACTGAGTGCTTACACTGCAAAGGAAATGGTCACTGGAAGCGGAAAATGCCCTAAGTATATGGTGGATAAGAAGGATGGCAAAGTGAACAAGGGTATATTTGATATGCAGGTTATTGATGTGTGCATTACTAGTGTTTATAGTAGCCCCTGAGTATTTGATACTTGTTCAGTTGCTAAGATTAGTAACTCGAAACAGGAGTTATATAAACAGAGACTAGTTGAAGGGGAAGTGACGATGAGTGTTGGAAGTGGTTCCAAGATTGATATGATCATCATCGCACACTCCCTATACTTTCGGGATTAGTGTTAAACCTAAATAAATGTTATTTGGCGTTTGCGTTGAGCATAAATATGATTTGATCATGTTTATTGCAATACGGTTATTCATTTAAAGTCAGAGAATAATTGTTGTTCTGTTTACATGAATAAAACCTTCAATGGTCATACACCCAATGAAAATAGTTTGTTGGATCTCGATCGTAGTGATACACATATTCATAATATTGATGCCAAAAGATGCAAAGTTAATAATGATAGTGCAAACTATATGTGTGGCACTGCCGTTTGAGTCATATCAGTGTAAAGCACATGAAGAAACTCCATAAAGATGGATTTTCGGAATCACTTGGTTATGAATCATTTGATGCTTGCGAACCATGCCTTTTGGGCAAGATGACTAAAACTCCGTTCTCCAGAACAATGGAACGAGCTACTGACTTATTGGAAATAATACATATCGATGTATGCGATCCGATAAGTGTTAAGGCTCGCGGCGTGTATCGTTATTTTCTGACCTTCACAAGATGAATTGAGCAGATATGAGTATATCTACTTAATGAAGCACAAGTCTGAAACATTTGAAAAGTTCAAAGAATTTCAGAGTGAAGTGGAGAATCATCGTAACAAGAAAATAAAGTTTTTGCAATTTGATCGCGGAGACAAATATTTGAGTTACGAGTTTGGTCTTCAATTAAAACAATGTGGAATAGCTTCACAAACTCATGCCACCTGGAACACCACAGCGTAACGGTGTGTCCGAATGTCGTAACCGCACTTTATAGGATATGGTGCGATCTATGATGTATCTTACCGATTTACCACTATCGTTTTGGGGTTATGCATTAGAGATCGTTGCATTCACTTTAAATAGGGCACCATCTAAATCCGTTGAGACGACACCGTATGAACTATGGTTTAGCAGTAAACCAAAGTTGTCGTTTTTTAAAGTTTGGAGTTGCGATGCTTATGTGAAAAAGATTTTCAACCTGATAAGCTCAAACCCAAATCGAAGAAGTGCATCTTCATAGAATACCCAAAGGAAACTGTTGGGTACACCTTCTATCACAGATCCGAAGGCAAAACATTCGTTGCTAATAATGGATCCTTTCTAGAGAAGGAGTTCCTCTCGAAAGAAGTGAGTGGGAGGAAAGTAGAACTTGATGAGGTAACTATATCTGCTCCCTTATTGGAAAGTAGTTCATCACAGAAATCTGTTCCTGTGACTACTACACCAGTTAGTGAGGAAGCTAGTGATGATGATCATGTAACTTCAGATCAAGTTACTACCGAACCTCGTAGGTAAAACAGAGTGAGATCCGCACCAGAGTGGTACGGTAATCCTGTTCTGGAGATCATGTTACTTGACCATGACAAACCTACGAACTATGAGGAAGCGATGATGAGCCCAGATTCCGCGAAATGGCTTGAGGCCATGAAATCTAAGATAGGATCCATGTATGAGAACAAAGTGTGGACTTTGATTGACTTGCCCGATGATCGGTGAGTCATTAAGAATAAATGGATCTTCAAGAGGAAGACAGATGCTGATAGTAGTGTTACTATCTACAAAGCTAGACTTGTCGAAAAAGGTTTTTGACAAAGTTCAAGATGTTGAATACAATGAGATTTTCTCACTCGTATCGATGCTTAAAAGTCTGTCCGAATCATGTTAGCAATTGCCACATTTTATGAAATCTGGCAAATGGATGTCAAAACTGCATTCCTTAATGGTTTTCTTAAAGAAGAGTTGTATATGATGCAACCAGAAGGTTTTATCAATCCTAAAGGTGCTAACAAAATGTGCAAGCTCCAGCGATCCATCTGTGGACTAGTGCAAGCATCTCGGAGTTGGAATATACGCTTTGATAAGTTGATCAAAGCATATAGTTTTATACGGACTTGCGGTGAAGGCTGTATTTACAATAAAGTGAGTGGGAGCACTACAACCTTTTTGATAAGTATATGTGAGTGACATATTGTTGATCAGAAAGGATGTAGAATTTTTCTGGAAAGCATAAAGGAGTATTTGAAAGGAGTTCTTTAAAAGAAAGACCTCAGTAAAGCTACTTACATATTGAGCATCAAGATCTATAGAGATAGATCAAGAGGCTTGATAAGTTTTTTCAATGAGTACATACCTTGACAAGATTTTGAAGTAGTTCAAAATGGAACAGTCAAAGAAAGAGTTTCTTGCTTGTGTTACAAGGTGTGAAATTGAGTAAGACTCAAATCCCGACCACGGCAGAAAATAGAAAGAGAATGAAAGTCATTCCCTATGCATCAATCATAGGTTCTATAAAAGTATGCATGCTATAGACCAGACCTATTGTATACTCTGCCATGGTTTGGCAAGAGAGTACAATAGTAATCTAGGAGTAGATCACTGGACATTGGTCAAGAATATCCTTAGTGAGGACTAAGGAAATACTTCTCGACTATGGAGGTGATAAAAGAGCCCGTCGTAAAGAGTTACATCAGTGCAAGCTTTTACACCAATCCAGATGACTCTAAGTCTCAATCTGGATACATATTGAAAGTGGGAGAAATTAGCTAGAGTAGCTCCGTGCAGAACATTGTAGACATAGAATATTTGCAAAATACATACGGCTCTGAATATAACAGACCCATTGACTAAGCTTCTCTCACGAGCAAAACATGATCACACCTTAGTACTCTTTGGGTGTTAATCACATATCGATGTGAACTAGATTATTGACTCTAGTAAACCCTTTGGATGTTGGTCACATGATGATGTGAACTATGGGTGTTAATCATATATAGATATGAATATTGGTGTTAAATCACATGGCGATGTGAACTAGATTATTGACTCTAGTGCAAGTGGGAGACTGAAGGAAATATGCATAGAGGCAATAATAAAGTTATTATTTATTTCCTCATATCATGATAAATGTTTATTATTCATGCTAGAATTGTATTATCCGGAAACATGATACATGTGTGAATACATAGACAAACATAATGTCACTAGTATGCCTCTACTTGACTAGCTCATTAATCAAAGATGGTTATGTTTCCTAACCATAGACATGTGTTGTCATTTGATTAACGAGATCACATCATTAGGAGAATGATGTGATTGACTTGACCATTTCTGTTAGCCTAGCACTTGATCGTTTAGTATGTTGCTATTGCTTTCTTCATGACTTATACAAAGTTTCTACAACTATGAGATTATGCAACTCCCGTTTACCAGAGGAACACTTTGTGTGCTACCAAACGTCACAACGTAACTGGGTGATTATAAAGGTGCTCTACAGGTGTCTCCAAAGGTACATGTTGGGTTGGCGTAATTCGAGATTAGGTTTTGTCACTCCGATTGTCGGAGAGGTATCTCTGGGCCCTCTCGGTAATACACATCACTTAAGCCTTGCAAGCATTATAACTAATGAGTTAGTTACGGAATGATGTATTATGGAACGAGTACAGATACTTGCCGGTAACGAGATTGAACTAGGTATTGGATACCAACGATCGAATCTCGGGCAAGTAACATACCGATGACAAAGGGAACAATGTATGTTGTTATGCGGTTTGACCGATAAAGATCTTCGTAGAATATGTAGGAGCCAATATGAACATCCAGGTTCCACTATTGGTTATTGACCGGAAACAGTTCTAGGTCATGTCTACATAGTTCTCGAACCCGTAGGGTCCGCACGCTTAACGTTACGATGACAGTTTTATTATGAGTTTATAAGTTTTGATGTACCGAAATTTGTTCGGAGTCCCGGATGTGATCATGGACATGACGAGGAGTCTCGAAATGGTCGAGACATAGAGATTGATATATTGGACGACTATATTCGGACACCGGAAGTGTTCCGGGTGATTTCGGAGAAAACCGGAGTGCCGGAGGGTTACTGGAACCCCCCCGGTTGAAGTAATGGGCCTTAGTGGGCCTGAGGGGAGACAGAGGGCAGCAGCCCAGGAGGTGGCGCGCGCCCCCCTAGAGGAGTCCGAATTGGACTAGGGGAGGGGGCGCGGCCCCCCCTTTCCCTCTCCCTCTTCCTCTCTTTCCTTCTCCCTTCCTCCTTCCTACTTGGACTAGGAAAGGGGAGTCCTACTCCCACTAGGAGGAGGACTCCCCCCTCCTTGGCGCGCCCCCTAGGGCCGGCCGGCCTCCCCCCTTGCTCCTTTATATACGGGGGCAGGGGGGCACCCTAGAAACACACAAGTTGATCTACGGATCGTTCCTTAGCCGTGTGCGGTGCCCCCCTCCACCATATTCCACCTCGGTCATATCGTTGTGGAGTTTAGACGAAGCCCTGCGCCGATAGAGCATCATCATCGTCACCACACCGTCGTGCTGACAGAACTCATCCCCGACACCCTGCTGGATCGGAGTCCGAGGAACGTCATCGAGCTGAACGTGTGCTGAACACGGAGGTGCCGTACGTTCGGTGCTTGGATCAGTCAGATCGTGAAGACGTACGACTACATCAACCGCGTTGTCATAATGCTTCCGCTTTCAGTCTATGAGGGTACGTGGACACACTCTCCCCTCTCGTTGCTATGCATCACCATGATCTTGCGTGTGCGTAGGAAAGTTTTTGAAATTACTACGTTCCCCAACAATTCGTGCCCCCCATAGGCCCGACAAGTCGGATGGAGCCGCCGACTTGAAAATCTCCTTGTATAAGGATCCCGTGGAGAATTGTCCAGACGACTCGAGTCGCCACGCGACCTCGTCCTGTCCAAGACTCACAGAATACCCTCTAAGCTTATCTCGTAACTCTTCCCATTCGGGATTCTCCTCTTGCCCTAAAGGTCGCCGAAACCGCGAGAACCATTGTCCCTGTCGCCAACACTCTGCCACCTTGGCAGACTGGTTCTCCGCAATTGAGAAAAGGGACGGAAAAACGTCCCGGAGGCGTCTATCATCACACCAAATGTCCAACCAGAAGCACGTGGCCTTGCCATTGTGCACCGTAAACTTTTTTCCGAGCCTGAGAATGTTGGAAATATGCCCTAGAGGCAATAATAAATGGTTATTATTATATTTCCTTGTTCATGATAATTATCTATTGTTCATACTATAATTGTATTGACCGGAAACCGTAATACATGTGTGAATACATAGACCACAACATGTCCCTAGTGAGCCTCTAGTTGACTAGCTCGTTGATCAACAGATGGTCATGGTTTCCTGACTATGGACATTGGATGTCATTGATAACGGGATCACATTATTAGGAGAATGATGTGATGGACAAGACCCAATCCTAAGCATAGCACAAAATCGTGTAGTTCGTTTGCTAAAGCTTTTCTAATGTCAAGTATCATTTCCTTAGACCATGAGATTGTGTAACTCCCGGATACCATAGGAATGCTTTGGATGTACCAAACGTCACAACGTAACTGGGTGGCTATAAAGGTGCACTATAGGTATCTCCGAAAGTGTTTGTTGGGTTGGCACGAATCGAGACTGGGATTTGTCACTCCGTATGATGGAGAGGTATCTCTGGGCCCTCTCGGTAATGCATCATCATAATGAGCTCAATGTGACTAAGTAGTTTGTCACGGGATCATGCATTACGGAATGAGTAAAGTGACTTGCCGGTAACGAGATTGAACGAGGTATTGGGATACCGATGATCGAATCTCGGGAAAGTAACATACCGATTGACAAAGGGAATTGTATACGGGATTGCTTGAATCCTTGACATCGTGGTTCATCTGATGAGATCATCGTGGAACATGTGGGAGCCAACATGGGTATCCAGATCCTGATGTTGGTTGGCCAGAGAGCTGTCTCGGTCATGTCTGCATGATTCCCGAACTCGTAGGGTCTACACACTTAAGGTTCGATGATGCTAGGGTTATAGGCAAGGTTTATACGTGGTTACCGAATGTTGTTCGGAGTCTCAGATGAGATCCCGGACATCACGAGGAGTTCCGGAATGGTCTGGAGGTGAATATTTATGTATGGGAAGTCATCATACGGTCCCCGGAAGTATTCGGGGGTTTGCCGGTATTGTACCGGGACCACCGAAGGGGTTCCGAGGGTCCACCAGGAGGGTCCACCTGCCCCGGAGGGCCCAATGGGCTGTATGTGGAAGGGAACCAGCCCCTAAGTGGGCTGGGCGCCATCCCCCCTAGGCCCATACGCCTAGGGTCGGGGGAACCCTAAAGGGGGCGTCCCCTTGGCTTGGGGGGAAAGCCCCCTCCCCTTGGTCGTCGCCCCCCTCTAGATCTCATCTAGAGGGGCCGGCCCCCTTCCCCCTTCACCCTATAAATAGAGGGGAGGAGGGACGGCAGCCGCACCACATCCAAGGCGCGACCCTCCCCCTCTCCAACACCTCTCCTCCTCCGTTTGAGGTTGGCGAAGCCCTACCGGAGAACCGCTGCTCCACCACCACCACGTCGTCGTGCTGCTGCTGGAGTTGTCTTCCCCAACCTCTCCCTCCTCCTTGCTGGATCTAGGCGCGGGAGACGTCACCGGGCTGCACATGTGCTGAATGCGAAGGTGCCGTTGTTCGGCGCTAAGTTCAGAATCGAGCGCGATCTGAATCACTACGTGTATGACTCCTCCAACCGCGTTCTTGCAACGCTTCCGTTTCGTGATCTTCAAGGGTATGAAGATGCACTCCCCTCTCTCTCGTTGCTATTCTCTCCATAGATTGATCTTGGTGATGCGTAGAAAATTTTTAATTTCTGCAACGATCCCCAATAGTGGTATCAGAGCTAGGTCTATACGTAGTTTCTATGCACGAGTAGAACACAAGTTGTTGCGGGCGTCGATTTTGTCAATTTACTTGCCGTTACTAGTCTTATCTTGATTCGGCGGCATCGTGGGATGAAGCGGCCCAGACCGACCTTACACGTACGCTTACGTGAGACAGGTTCCACCGACTGACATGCACTAGTTGCATAAGGTGGCTAGCGGGTGTCTGTCTCTCCCACTTTAGTCGGATCAGATTCGATGAAAAGGGTCCTTAGGAAGGATAAATAGCAATTGGCATATCATGTTGTGGTTTTGGCGTAGGTAAGAAATGTTCTTGCTAGAAACCTATAGCAACCACGTAAAAACTTGCACCAACAATTAGAGGACATCTAACTTGTTCTTGCAGCATATACCGTGTGATGTGATATGGCCAAAAGGATGTGATGAATGATATATATGTGATGTATGAGATTGATCATGTTCTTGTAATAGGAATCACGACTTGCATGTCAATGAGTATGACAACCGGCAGGAGCCATAGGAGTTGTCTTAATTATTGTATGATATTGGCGATCAAAAGGAGCAAAATGATATTGGCCATATCATGTCACTATTTGATTGCATAGGATGTTTATCATGTTTTTACATCTTATTTGCTTAGAACGACGGTAGCATAAATAAGATGATCCCTCATAAAATTTCAAGAAAGTGTTCCCCCTAACTGTGCACCATTGCAAAAGTTCGTTGTTTCAAAGCACCACGTGATGATCGGGTGTGATAGATTCTAACGTTCGCATACAACGGGTGTAAGCCAGATTTACACATGCAAAACACTTAGGTTGACTTGACGAGCCTAGCATGCACAGACATGGCCTCGGAACACAAGAGACCGAAAGGTCAAACATGAGTCGTATAGTAGATACGATCAACATGAAGATGTTCACCGATGATGACTAGTTCGTCTCACGTGATGATCGGACACGGCCTAGTTGACACGGATCATGTATCACTTAGATGACTAGAGGGATGTCTATCTGAGTGGAAGTTCATTAAATAATTTGATTAGATGAACTTAATTATCATGAACTTAGTCTAAAATCTTTGCAATATGTCTTGTAGAGAAAATGGCCCACGCTAATGTTGCCCTCAACTTCAACGCGTTCCTAGAGAAAACCAAGATGAAAGACGATGCTAGCAACTATACGGGCTGGGTCTGGAACTTGAGGATCGTCCTCATAGCTGCCAATAAAGCATATGTCCTAGAAGCACCGCTAGGTTAAGCACCCGTTTTCCCTAGCAACTCAAGACGTTATGAACGCTTGGCAGTCGCGTAGTGATGATTACTCCCTGGTTCAGTGCGGCATGCTTTACAGCTTAGAACCTAGGCTCCAAAAGCGTTTTGAGTAGCACGGAGCATATGAGATGTTCCAAGAGCTAAAAATGGTTTTACAAGCTCATGCCCGGGTCAAGAGATATGAAGTCTCCGACAAGTTCTATAGTTGTAAGATGGAGGAGAATAGTTCTGTCAGCGAGCACATACTCAAAATGTCTGGGTTGCACAACCGCTTGTCTCAGCTGGGATTTAATCTCCTGGATGACGCAGTCGTTGACAGAATCCTTCAGTCGCTTCCACCTAGCTACAAGAGCTTTGTGATGAATTTCAATATGCAAGGGATGAAGAAAACCATTCCTGAGGTATATTCAATGCTGAAATCAGTGGAGGTGGAGATCAAAAAGGAACATCAAGTATTGATGGTCAATAAAACCACTAGTTTCAAGAAAGGCAAGGGTAAGAAGAACTTCAAGAAGAACGGCAAGGGAGTTGCTGCGCCCGATAAGCCAGTTGCCAGGAAGAAGCCAAAGCATGGAACCAAACCTGAGACTGAGTGCTTTTATTGCAAGGGAAACAGTCACTGGAAGCGAAACTGCCCCAAGTACTTAGCGGACAAGAAGGCCGGCAACACCAAAGGTATATGTGATATACATGTTATTGATGTGTACCTTACCAGTACTCGTAGTAGCTCCTGGGTATTTGATACCGGCGCGGTTGCTCATATTTGTAACTCAAAACAGGAGCTGCAGAATAAGTGGAGACTGGCGAAGGACGAGGTGACGATGCGCGTCGAGAATGGTTCCAAGGTCGATGTGATCGCCGTCGGCACGCTACCTCTACATTTACCTACGGGGTCAGTTTTAAACCTCAATAATTGTTATTTAGTGCCAGCTTTGAGCATGAACATTGTGTCTGGATCTCGTTTAATGCGAGATGGTTACTCATTTAAATCCGAGAATAATGGTTGTTCCATTTATATGAGAGATATGTTTTATGGTCATGCCCTGCTGGTCAATGGTTTATTCTTATTGAATCTCGAGCGTGATGTTACACATATTCATAGTGTGAATACCAAAAGATGTATGGTTGATAATGATAGTCCCACATACTTGTGGCACTACAGCCTTGGTCACATTGGTGTCAAATGCATGAAGAAGCTCCATGCAGATGGACTTTTGGAGTCTCTTGATTATGAATCATTTGACACATGCGAACCATGCCTCATGGGAAAAATGACCAAGACTCCATTCTTCGGAAAAATGGAGCGAGCAACCAACTTGCTGGAAATCATACATACTGATGTGTGCGGTCCAATGAGCGTTGAGGCTCGTGGAGGCTATCGTTATGTTCTCACCCTCACTGATGACTTAAGTAGATATGGGTATGTCTACTTAATGAAACACAAGTTCGAGACCTTTGAAAAGTTCAAGGAATTTCAGAGTGAGGTAGAGAATCAACATGACAAAAAAATAAAGTTCTTATGATCAGATCGTGGGGGACTATAAAGGTGCACTACAGGAATCTCCGAAAGTGTATGTTGGGTTGGAACGAATCGAGACTGGGATTTGTCACTCCGTATGTCGGAGAGGTATCTCTGGGCCCTCTCGGTAATGCATCATCATAATGAGCTCAATGTGACTAAGTAGTTGGTCATGGGATCATGCATTACGGAACGAGTAAAGTGACTTGCCGGTAACGAGATTGAACAAGGTATTGGGATACCAACGATCGAATCTCGGGTAAGTAACGTACCGGTTGACAAAGGGAATTGTATACGGGATTGCTTGAATCCTTGACATCGTGGTTCATCTGATGAGATCATCGTGGAACATGTGGGAGCCAACATGGGTATCCAGATCCTGTTGTTGGTTATTGGCCGGAGAGCTGTCTCGGTCATGTCTGCATGATTCCCGAACCCGTAGGGTTTACACACTTAAGGTTCGATGATGCTAGGGTTATAGGGAAGGTTTGTACGTGGTTACCGAATGTTGTTCGGAGTCCCGGATGAGATTGTGTACGTCACGAGGAGTTCCGGAATGGTCCAGAGGTGAAGATTTATGTATGGGAAGTCATCATACGGTCACCGGAAGTATTCGGGGCTTTGTTGGTATTGTACCGGGACCACCGAAGGGGTTCCGGGGGTCCACCGGGAGGGTCCACCTGCCCCGGAGGGCCCTATGGGCTGTATGTGGAAGGGAACCAGCCCCTAAGTGGGCTGGGCGCCATCCCCCCTAGGGCCCATGCGCCTAGGGTTGGGGGGAACCCTAAAGGGGGCGCCCCCTTGGCTTGGGGGGCAAGCCCCCTCCCCTTGGCCGCCGCCCCCCCTCTAGATCTCATCTAGAGGGGCCGTCCCCCTTCCCCCTTCACCCTATAAATAGAGGGGAGGAGGGACAGCAGCCGCACCACGTCCAAGGCGCAACCCTTCCCCTCTCCAACACCTGTCCTCCTCCGTTTTAGCTTGGCGAAGCCCTGCCGGAGAACCACTGCTCCACCACCACCACACCATCGTGCTGCTGCTAGAGTTGTCTTCCCCAACCTCTCCCTCCTCCTTGCTGGATCTAGGCGCGGGAGACGTCACCGGGCTGCACGTGGGTTGAACGCGGAGGCGCCGTTGTTCGGCGCTAAGATCGGAATCGACCGCGATCTGAATCGCTACGTGTACGACTCCTCCAACCGCGTTCTTGCAACGCTTCCGTTTCGCGATCTTCAAGGGTATGAAGATACACTCTCCTCTCTCTCATTGCTATTCTCTCCATAGATTGATCTTGGTGATGCGTAGAATTTTTTTAATTTCTGCAACAATCCCCAATAGAGAAGTGGCTGGACTTGTTGGGGAACATAGTAATTTCAAAAAAAATTCCTACGCACACGCAAGATCATGGTGATGCATAGCAACGAGAGGGAAGAGTGTTGTCCACGTACCCTCGTAGACCAAAAATGGAAGCGTTAGAGCAACGCGGTTGATGTAGTCGTACGTCTTCACGGCCCGACCGATCAAGCACCGAAACTACGGCACCTTCGAGTTCTAGCACACGTTCAACTCAATGATGATCCCCGGACTCCGATCCAGCAAGGTGTCAGGGAAGAGTTCCGTCAGCACGACGGCATGGTAACGATCTTGATGTTCTACCGTCACAGGGCTTCGCCTAAGCACCGCTACAATCTTATCGAGGACTATGGTGGAGGGGGGCACCGCACACGGCTAAGAGATCAAGAGATCAATTGTTGTGTCTTAGAGGTGCCCCCCTGCCCCCGTATATAAAGGAGCAAGGGGGTGCGGCCAGCCAAGGGGAGAGGCGCGCCGGAGGAGTCCTACTCCTATCGGGAGTAGGACTCCCCCCCTTTTCCATGTTGGACTAGGAGAGAGAGGGGAAAGAGGTGGAGGGGAGGAAGGAAAGGGGGGGCGCCGCCCCCCTCTCCTTGTCCTATTCGGACCGGGGGGGAGGGGCATGCGGCCCAGCCCTGGCCTCCTCTCTTCTCTTCCACCTAGGCCCACTAAGGCCCATTAAGCTCCCGGGGGGTTCCGGTAACCTCCCAGTACTCCGGTAAAATCCCAATTTCACCCGGAACACTTCCGATATCCAAACATAGGCTTCCAATATATCAATCTTCATGTCTCGACCATTTCGAGACTCCTCGTCATATCTATAATCTCATCCGGGACTCCGAACAAACTTCGGTACATCAAAACTCATAAACTCATAATATAGTTGTCATCGAAACCTTAAGCGTGTGGACCCTACGGGTTCGAGAACTATGTAGACATGACCTAGAACTGTTTCCGGTCAATAACCAATAGCGGAACCTGGATGCTCATATTGGCTCCTACATATTCTACGAAGATCTTTATCGGTCAAACCGCATAACAACATACGTTGTTCCCTTTGTCATCGGTATGTTACTTGCCTGAGATTTGATCGTCGGTATCCAATACCTAGTTCAATCTCGTTACCGGCAAGTCTCTTTACTCGTTACGTAATGCATCATTCCGTAACTAACTCATTAGCTACATTGCTTGCAAGGCTTATAGTGATGTGCATTACCGAGAGGGCCCAGAGATACCTCTCCGACAATCGGAGTGACAAAACCTAATCTCGAAATACGCCAACTAAACATGTACCTTTGGAAACACCTGTAGAGCTCCTTTATAATCACCCAGTTACGTTGTGACGTTTGGTAGCACACAAAGTGTTCCTCTGGTAAACGGGAGTTGCATAATCTCATAGTTATAGGAACTTGTGTAAGTCATGAAGAAAGCAATAGCAACATACTAAATGATCAAGTGCTAAGCTAACGGAATGGGTCAAGTCAATCACATCATTCTCCTAATGATGTGATTCCGTTAATCAAATGACAACACATGTCTATTGTTAGGAAACATAATCATCTTTGATTAATGAGCTAGTCAAGTAGAGGCATACTAGTGACATTAAGTTTGTCTATGTATTCACACTGTATTATGTTTCCGGTTAATATAATTATAGCATGAATAATAAACATTTATCATGATATGAGGAAATAAATAATAACTTTATTATTGCCTCTAGGGCATATTTCCTTCAAGACTTTCTTAACATCTCTCGCGAATTGTGACGATTTAGCATTTCTCCTGAATTCCACCCCACCATCCTCTACGTACTTGCGTCTGAATATATCTAACCATAAGCCACCACATCCAGTCAAAATTTTCCATGCCCACTTGGTAATGGGACACCAGTTCATTATTTTGGAGTTGATTACCCCGAGCCCCCCTCTCTCTTTCGTCTAACAAATATTCTCCCAACTAACCATATGATGCCTCTGCTTCCCATTCTCTTTTGCCCAGAAAAAGCGGGATCGAACTTTATTGAGTTTCGCATGGATCCCATCTTGGAGAAGATAGAAGCCCATAACAAACATTGGGATGTTGGTTAGGCAATCATTTATCAGAACCAGGCGCCCACCAGAAGCTAAAAATTTGCCTTGCCAGGGCTCCACTCGCGTCGCAGTTTTGTCCACTACCGGTTGTAGTTCCCCCATAGTAAGGGCTCTCGCGGATACAGGGATCCCCAAGTACTTCATCGGGATGGATCCCAATTCACAATTCATTATGTGGGCCGCCCGCAGTTGCGACTCTAGATCTCCCCCTGTTACTATCGCCTCACTTTTGTCAAAATTGATTTTTAAGCCTGACATCTCCTCAAAACACATCAAGATAAATTTGAGATTTACTATTTCCCTCTCTGAGTTCTTAATGAAAATTAGCGCGTCATCCGCATATTGCAGATGCGTTATCCCTCCCGGAATTATATTGGCTGCCACCCCCGAAATATGGCATGCCGCCTTCGCATGGTCAAGAATGGATGCTAGCGCGTCTGCCAATATATTAAACAGAAGTAGGGATATCGAATCACCCTGTCGTACCCCCCGTTTATTTCTAAAGAATGGGCCTATCTCCCCGCTAATAATCAGGAACGGATTCAAGGGAGGCAAGCGCTTTTCTTTTATTAAGAGCGACTTTTTAAAATCAAAATGTAGCATGAATCGGATAAAATACAAAATGAACGACACCCGGTCACACAGCAAAAATTACAAGGTCAACTATGAAATAAATAAGTAGATATAGTGGTATCAGTAAACTTTAGCTATAGCTTCAGCAATGTTCTCATCAGTATATGCAATTAATTCAAATTCTATGATTCTTTTTTTTAGTTCACACTTTTCTTCAACATAAGCGACCACACTAATGTAGTCATGCTTTACCCGACCACTCTAGTTATCCTAGTTCTAGTTTATCTAGAAACTAGTTTGAAATTAGGAGTACAAGCAGTTTGAATAAATTCTGAATATATTCGGTAAAAATAACACTGACGGAAATCTAATGGTAAATCATTAGCAGCAATTAAACGACAAATAGCTTCTCTCTGGACATTAACATCATAACTGAAATTACGTACCAAACCGTCAGGGTTGAACTTGAGCGTGCTCTGTTTCACCGCACGTTCTCTATCCTTCTTGGTGTGCACATCGATAAGCCTCTTTAGGTGTCCGGCTCCTCCTTTACCTCCCGTGGGCAACACATTCGTGCATCTTTTGCACTTAGCTCTACCATCCACCTCAACTATTTCTTCATCAAAGTGCTCCAACACCTCGGAGGTTTTGAGATGAGCACTTTTTGCATAGGTGGTGGTGGAGGAAGTGTTGGCACTAGTGAAATGGGTGCTAGATTGTGAAGGTGGTGTATTGTCGCCGAGAGGAGAAAATATGGTATTGTCGGGATTGGGATCGACAAAGTCGGGTATGTCAAGATCGAAATCACTTGCTTGGAAGCTATCAAACAGGTTGTGACCAACCATGCTTAAGTGTGGGAAAGGAGGGGTGGGCATCTTTATTTGTAGCAAAAAAAAGGCAAATTTTGGACCAATTTACCCTTCCAACGGCTAAAAATTCAAATTTACGCCTAAAAAGAATACAAATGCCCATAAACGGGCTAAAAAAGGCCACCCCTAAGCTAAAGTGCATGGGCATCAGTCCCATGTCCTCTCCCCATGGTCGCCACATGCCCCCCCCCCCCCCGCTCCCCTTTGGAATTTGGATGCATGTGTCGTGCTTGGGCTGGCCCAGTTACTTAACTAGACGTGTCGTTCTGGCACATGCACCTCGTATCGTGGCCAAGCACGACCCACGCGTGTCGCGGGCCTAACACATCTCGTGTAGTCATGTGTCAGGAACGTTTCCTTCTAGACCAGCCCACGAAGCACGACCCATTCAGCCAAGTTTGCTCAGAGCCCGTATTACCTCACCCAAGTTGAAATGAACCACCGATGTGATGCAATGCAGGTATGAAAATCACTGTAGACTACCAAACATGACCCCACATCGACTTCCTTCTCCTCTCCTCTAGTATCAACTAAGTGCTCACAATAGCCAATCCACCGAACCGAACCACTCGTTTCCTCCTCCTTCCTTTCATTTTCTCCTCCGCTAGACTTCCCTTGACTCGGCTGGAGCAGTGTAGTACAGCTCCTTCACCCCAACGCTAAGGAAGCCCTCTACTCGCCTCGAATTCTTTGTCTTTCGCTCACAAATCAAACTTGTTCTCCCTCCAGAAACAACCCAATCCAACTTGATCTTTGGCTCCAACAACCTCAATCTTTAAGCCTAAGGTGAACCCCCCATCCAACTATGCAATTGCAATCATCGATTTGTTGATTCAACTCATTTCAAAATCCCCAACTGAATGTGTAGCCACTATTCGGATTCTGATAGAAATAGTTGTAGATTATACTGAGGAGTGAGGGCCTGTTTGATTTTGTTAGAAGAAAAAAAATAGCAAATGAATTAACTTCGACTTGTAGGCAGTAGAGCATTCATTGAATTATCTTTGAATTGCAAGCTGTAGATGACACTTGGTTAAGCTTGCACATTTTTATCCTACAAATTTCATGGAGGAAGATTTAGTGCATATTCCTTATCGACGTACACACTTCATTCCTAATATGCATATAGATGAGAGGTTTAATGGTCAAAATATAGTCAATCTTTCCATTATGCTAAGCTTGTTGAGACAAACAAGAGTGTGTCTTATAACCTTGTTTACAAGCTTCTCAAAGTGGTTCTAACTTCTAACACTAACAATAGCAATAGCTAGTGTTGAGAGAGTATTCCCTTCAATGATTTATGCGAAAAACAAGCTATGAAACGAAATGGGAAATCAACTCTTAATGATTGCTTGGTTACATTATTGAGAAGGAATTCTTTTTCAAGTGAAGTATGATGTTGTCATATCTCGCTTTCAAGCCATGATAGAGTGTATATACGTGTTGTAGTTTTCTTATCTATTTTCTAATTAAATATTGTGCTATTATGAACAATCTTTCCTCAAAAAATAATAATTTGAATACCCAATATTGAATTCCTCGATCCGCCACGCGGCCAGGCACGACCCAGGCATGCGTGGGACGCAAACCCTATCTGGCGCCTTCAACGCCTGTTATAGGGTTTTTCGCAAATGGGCACGCACACTCCTCGCAAGGCCGGCCACCCTTTCTTTTATCTGTTTAAACCGCAAAAAACAGCGCGTAAGTGTGATACAAATCACGACCTCCACGTTTAATTTAAGCTACGGTAGCCAACTAGGCAATTGACATGATGTGATTCGTTACATCCTTTTTCCACTTTTTGTCCTTCTTTTATTTTTATTTTTTCTTCTTTTTTTTCGTGTTCCTTTTTTCTTTTTTCTAGAAACGTGTGAATTTTTTTTATCAAAATATATGTTTTTTCAAGTTCATGAACCGTTATCCAAAATCCGGTGAAATTGATGAAGTTTTTCGGAATTCACGTACTTTTTCAAAAATCCGAGAACATTTCTTAAAAATTCGATGAACTTTTTTTATCAAAATTGATGAACTTTTTCAAATCCTTCAATTCATTTTTAAAATCTGATGAACTCTTTTCAAATTTGTGAAGTTTGTTTCAAAATTGATGAAGTTTTTCTATTTTTGTGAACATTTTTTGAAAAAACCAGGAACTTTTTTTCAAAATTGATGAACTTTTTAAAAATTCGTGAATTCTTTTCGAAATTTATGTTTTCTCCTTTCAAATAATTTATACCAGGACTGAAATAAAACACATCAAAGTGATCGCGGTGCAGTGGTTATTGCACTAACACCAACTTAGGCATGCAGGATTGAACCCCACATCTCGCTGAATAATAACCTTGTAGATTTTTCTTTTCTTGCTGGACGTGAACGATGTTGGGCCGGCCCACTACTACTCGCCTTCAAGTGCCAACTACCCTAAGTGACGCTGAGGACGTCGAAGAGGAGGGCTTGCAGCGGAGCCGACACATCTTGTTTAGTCCTATGGTGGGCACGCTTGCTTTTGGGCTAACCCATGAAGCACGACCCGTTTGGTCAGGTTTTCTTAGAGCCCTTATTACCTCACCCAAGCTAAAAATGAACTAGTTATGTGATTGTCAGCGAACCACTGTCTACTGACGAAGGAGGAACTACTGCGACTACAACTGATGTCGACAACAGCAAGACAGCTACAACGCCAGAACCGAGGCCCAAGTCCACTCGGCCCAGGAAGATACCCCAGTGGCTTGCAAGCCCAAACTGGGCCCGTTGATTCGGGTGTAATAGTACTTATAGCTGTTAGTGGCTTTCCTTTTGCTTTCGGCGATGGACTCGGTGGCTACGGCCAACCTTGTATCTGATACAGACGTGAGGGTGGTTGGGAGGAACACGCCTGTCAAATTCAAATTCTAGATCGAATCCCCAACTTTCGCCATGGCCATGTGAGCTAGATCTAAGTGCCTCACAGTTGGTAATCAGAGCCATTCGTCCTAGAGTTTCCGCTACACCACCACTGCACCAGGGTATGTAGATGCACTCTCCTTCCCCTCGTTGCTGGTTTCTCCATAGATAGATCTTGGTGACACGTAGGAAAATTTT
The DNA here is from genome assembly GCF_018294505.1 of Triticum aestivum. Taxonomy (NCBI): domain Eukaryota; kingdom Viridiplantae; phylum Streptophyta; class Magnoliopsida; order Poales; family Poaceae; genus Triticum; species Triticum aestivum. Next base: position 157,132,574 of record NC_057795.1, on the reverse strand, counting down.
GAATTTCTGCTACGTTCCCCAACACCTGGCACCTTCCAGGGTTCTCTAAACAATACATTGAAACCTGTCAACAGAAAGAACACTCTCTGTTTCTTCGATGATATCCTTGTCTTCAGCAAAACTTACAAGGAGCACCTTGCTCATGTCAGAAGAGTATTGGAATTACTCAGAGCTGACCAGTGGAAGGTTAAGTTGTCCAAATGTGCTTTTGCTTAACAACAAATTGATTATCTGGGCCACACTATTAGTGCTGCAGGTGTATCCACTGATTCTTCTAAAATATCCACTGTTTAGAACTGGCCTACCCCTTCTAATGTGAAGGAAGTGAGAGGATTTCTTGGTCTTAGTGGGTATTACAGGAAATTCATCCAGCATTATGGCATAATCAGCAAACCACTGACTGAACTCCTCAAGAAGGGAGTACCATTTGTATGGTCCTCAGTTACTGCAGAAGCATTTGCTATCCTGAAGCAGAAATTGATTGAGGCTCCTGTTTTAGCTCTTCCTCAGTTTAATAAACCTTTTGTTATTGAAACAGATGCCTGTGACAAAGGGATTGGAGCAGTCTTAATGCAAGAAGGTCATCCCCTGGCTTATGTCAGTAAAGCTCTGGGGCCCAAAAACAGGGGACTGTCAGTCTATGAGAAGGAATACATGGCTATTTTGCTAGCTGTGGAACAGTGGAGACCTTACTTACAGATGCAACATTTTGTGATCAAAACTGATCAGAAAAGTTTGGTCCATCTGCAGAACCAAAAACTACATACTGTTCGGCAACAGAAAGCTCTCACCAAGTTAATGGGGCTGGATTATGAGATTGTATATAAGAAAGGGGTTGAGAATTCTGTAGCAGATGCCCTGTCCAGGAGACCACCAGATCAACAATTGTTTTCTATATCTAAGATACAGCCAGTATGGATGACTGAAGTAATTGACAGTTACAATGATGACAAGTATGCTATTGAACTCCTGCAACAACTGGCTCTGAACCCTGTTGCTAGACCCAATCACCAATTGCTGCAAGGGATAATTAGATATAAAGGAGCCATATGGATAGGTAATAAGCAAGAACTACATGATAAAAATTGTTTTCTATATCCGAGATAGGATCCATGTATCAGAACAAAGCATGGACTTTGGTGGACTTGCCCAATGATTGGCAAGCCATTGAGATAAATGGATCTTTAAGAAGAAGACGGACGTGGACGGTAATGTCACCGTCTATGAAGCTCGACTTGTGGCGAAGAGTTTTTCACAAGTTAAAGGAGTTGACTACGATGAGATTTTCTCATCCGTAGCGATGCTTAAGTCCGTTGGAATCACGTTAGCATTAGCTGCATTTATGAAATTTGGCAGATGGATGTCAAAACGAGTTTCCTTACCAGTTTTTGTAAGGAAAGGTTGTATGTGATACAATCAGAAAGGTTTTGTCGATCCTAAGGATGCTAAAAGGTATGCTAGCTCCAGCAATCCTTCTAGGGACTGGAGTAAGCATCTCGGAGTTGGAATGTATGCTTTGATGAGATGATCAAAGATTTTTGGTGTATACAAAGTTTATGAGAAACTTGTATTTCCAGAGAAGTGAGTGGGAGCACTATAGAATTTCTGATGAGTATATGTTGTTGACATATTGTTGATCAGAAATGATGTAGAATTTCTGGAAAGCATATAGGGTTATTTGAAAGGTGTTTTTCAATAGAAAACCTGGATTAAGCTACTTGAACATTAAGCATCAAGATCTATGAGGATAGATCAAAAACGCTCAATAGTACTTTCAAATGAGCACATACCTTGACATAATCTTGAAGGTGTTCAAGATGGATCAGTCAAAGAAGGAGTTCTTGCCTGAGTAGTACGGTACGAAGTTAAGACTTAAAGCTCGACCACGGCAGAAAAGAGAGAAAGGACGAAGGTCGTCCCCTATGCTTTAGACGTAGGCTCTACAGTATGCTATGCTAAGTACTGCACCTGATGTGTGCCTTGCCACATGTCTGGCAAGAGAGTACAAAGGTGATCAAGGAGTGGATCATCAGATAGCGGTCAAAGTTATCCTTAGAGGACTAAGGAATTTTCTCGATTATGGAGGTGGTAAAAGAGTTCGTCGTAAAGGGTTACGTCGGTGCAAGCTTGACACCTATCCGGATAGCTCTAAGTAGAGATACCGGATACGTATAATGGAGCAACAATTTAGAATAGCTCCAAGTAGAACAGTTATTTGGAATAGCTCCAAATAGAGCGTGGTAGCTGCATCTAGGCGATGACATAGAGATTTGTAAAGCACACACGGATCTGAAAGGTTCAGACCCGATTGACTATAACCTCTCTCACAAGCATAACATGATCAAACCCAGAACTCTTGGGTGTTAGTCACATGGGGATGTGACCTTGAGTGTTAATCACATATCAATGTGAACTGGATTATTGACTCTAGTGCAAGTGGTAGACTGTTGAAAATATGCCCTAGAGGCAATAATAAATATGTTACTATTATATTTCTTTGTTCATGATAATAGTCTTTTATTCATGCTATAACTGTATTATCCGGAAATCGTAATACACGTGTGAATACATAGACAACACCATGTCCCTAGTAAGCCTCTAGTTGACTAGCTCGTTGATCAATAGATGGTTACGGTTTCCTGACCATGGACATTGGATGTCATTGATAACGGGATCACATCATTAGGAGAATGATGTGATGGACAAGACCCAATCCTAAGCCTAGCATAGAGATCATGTAGTTCGTATGCTGAAGCTTTTCTAATGTCAAGTATCTTTCCTTAGACCATGAGATTGTGCAACTCCCGGATACCGTAGGAATGCTTTGGGTGTACCAAACGTCACAACGTAACTGGGTGGCTATAAAGGTGCATTACAGGTATCTCCGAAAGTGTCTGTTGGGTTGGCACGAATCGAGACTGGGATTTGTCGCTCCGTGTAAACGGAGAGGTATCTCTGGGCCCACTCGGTAGGACATCATCATAATGTGCACAATGTGACCAAGGGGTTGATCACGGGATGATGTGTTACGGAACGAGTAAAGAGACTTGTCGGTAACGAGATTGAACAAGGTATCGGTATACCGACGATCGAATCTCGGGCAAGTAAAATACCGCTAGACAAAGGGAATTGTATACGGGATCGATTGAGTCCTTGACATCATGGTTCATCCAATGAGATCATCGTGGAACATGTGGGAGCCAACATGGGTATCCAGATCCCGCTGTTGGTTATTGACCGGAGAACGTCTCGGTCATGTCTGCATGATTCCCGAACCCGTAGGGTCTACACACTTAAGGTTCGATGACGCTAGGGTTATAAAGGAAGTTTGTATGTGGTTACGGAATGTTGTTCGGAGTCCCGGATGAGATCCCGGACGTCACGAGGAGTTCCGGAATGGTCCGGAGGTAAAGATTTATATATGGGAAGTCCTGTTTTGGTCGCCGGAAAAGTTTCGCACTTTATCGGTATTGTACCGGGAGTGCCGAAAGGGGTCCGGGGGTCCACCTGCCCCGGGGGGCCACATGGGCTGTAGGTTGTGCGCCTTGGACTATATGGGCCAAGGGCACCAGCCCCAAGAGGCCCATGCACCAAGGAAACTTGGGGAGGGAAGAGTCCTCAAGGGGGAAGGCACCTCCGAGGTGCCTTGGGGAGGATGGACTCCTTCCCCCCTCTTGGCCGCACCCCTTCCTTGGAGGAAGGGGCAAGGCTGCGCCTCCCCCCTCTCCCTTGCCCCTATATATAGTGGAGGGGAGGGAGGGCATCCATACCTGAGTCCCTGGCGCCTCCCTCCCTCCCGTGACACCTCCTCCTCTCCCGTAGGTGCTTGGCAAAGCCCTGCAGGATTGCCACGCTCCTCCATCACCACCACGCCATTGTGCTGCTGCTGGATGGAGTCTTCCTCAACCTCTCCCTCTCTCCTTGCTGGATCAAGGCGTGGGAGACGTCACCGGGCTGTACGTGTGTTGAACGCGGAGTTGCCATTTGTTCGGCACTAGGATCATCGGTGATCTGAATCACGACAAGTACGACTCCATCAACCCCGTTCTCTTGAACTCTTCCGCTTAGCGATCTACAAGGGTATGTAGATGCACTCTCCTTCCCCTCGTTGCTGGTTTCTCCATAGATAGATCTTGGTGACACGTAGGAAAATTTTGAATTTCTGCTACGTTCCCCAACAGTGGCATCATGAGCTAGGTCTATTGCGTAGATTCTTTGCACGAGTAGAACACAAAGTGGTTGTGGGCGTTGATGTTGTTCAATATGCTTACCGTTACTAGTCCAATCTTGTTTCAACGGTATTGTGGGATGAAGCGGCCCGGACCGACCTTACACGTACTCTTACGTGAGACAGGTTCCACCGATTGACATGCACTTGGTGCATAAGGTGGCTAGCGGGTGCCAGTCTCTCCCACTTTAGTCATAACAGATTTGATGAAAAGGGTCCTTATGAAGGGTAAATAGCAATTGGCATATCACGTTGTGGTTTTTGCGTAGGTAAGAAACGTTCTTGCTAGAAACCCATAGCAGCCACGTAAAACATGCAAACAACAATTAGAGGATGTCTAACTTGTTTTTGCAGGGTATGCTATGTGATGTGATATGGCCAAAAGGATGTGATGAATGATATATGTGATGTATGAGATTGATCATGTTCTTGTAATAGGAATCGCGACTTGCATGTCGATGACGTGACAAGATGATCATGGAGCCCCAAGATGGAGATCAATGGAGCTATATGATATTGGCCATATCATGTCACTACTATATAATTGCATGTGATGTTTATTATGTTTATGCATCTTGTTTACTTAGAACGACGGTAGTAAATAAGATGATCCCTTACAACAATTTCAAGAAGTGTTCTCCCCTAACTGTGCACCGTTGCTACAGTTCGTCGCTTCGAAGCACCACGTGATGATCGGGTGTGATAGATCCTTACGTTCACATACAACGGGTGTAAGACAGATTTACACATGCAATACACTTAGGGTTAACTTGACGAGCCTAGCATGTACAGACATGGCCTCGGAACACGGAGACCAAAAGGTCGAGCATGAGTCATATAGTAGATACGATCAACATGAAGATGTTCACCGATGATGACTAGTCCGTCTCACGTGATGATCGGACACGGCCTAGTTGACTCGGATCATGTAATCACTTAGATGACCAGAGGGATGTCTATCTGAGTGGGAGTTCATAAGATGAACTTAATTATCCTGAACATAGTCAAAAGACCTTTTGCAAATTATGTCGTAAGCTCGCGCTTTAGTTCCACTGTTTAGATATGTTCCTAGAGAAAATATAGTTGAAAGTTGACAGTAGCGATTATGCGGACAGTAGAAAGCTTATGTCCTTAATGCACCGCTCAGTGTGCTGAACCCCAAACGTCATTTGTGGATGTTGCGAACATCAGACATACACGTTTTGATAACTACGTGATAGTTCAGTTAAACGGTTTAGAGTTGAGGCACCAAAGACGTTTTCAAAACGTAGCGGAACATATGAGATGTTTCGAGGGCTGAAATTGGGATTTCAGGCTTGTGCCCACGTCAAGAGGTATAAGACCTCCGACGATTTTCTTAGCCTGCAAACTCAGGGAGAAAAGCTCAATCGTTGAGCTTGTGCTCAGATTGTCTGAGTGCAACAATCACTTGAATCGAGTGGGAGTTGATCTTCCAGATGAGATAGTGATGTTTCCCCAAAGTCATTGCCACCAAGCTGCTAGAGCTTCGTGATGAACTATAACATATCAAGGATAGAGATGATGATCCTTGAGGTATTCGTGTTGTTTGACATCGCGAAAGTAGAAATCAAGAAGGAGCATCAATTGTTGATGGTTGGTGAAACCACTAGTTTCAAGAAGGGCAAGGGCAAGAAGGGATACTTCATGAAACGGCAAATCAGCTGCTGCTCTAGTGAAGAAACCCAAGGTTGAACCCAAACCCGAGACTAAGTGCTTCTGTAATAAGGGACCAGCCACTGGAGCAGCATTACCCTAGATACTTGGTAGATGAGAAGGCTGGCAAGGTCGATAGAAGTATATTGGATATACATTATGTTAATGTGTACTTTACTAGTACTCCTAGTAGCACCAGGGTATTAGATACCGGTTCGGTTGCTAAGTGTTAGTAACTCGAAATAAAAGAGCTACGGAATAAACGGAGACTAGCTAAAGGTGAGCTGACGATATGTGTTGGAAGTGTTTCCAAGTTTGATGTGATCAAACATCGCACGCTCCCTCTACCATCAAGATTAGTATTAAACCTGAATAATTGTCATTTGGTGCTTGCGTTGAGCATAGACATGATTGGATTATGTCTATCGCAATACGGTTATTCATTTAAGGAGAATAATGGTTACTCTATTTATTTGAATAAAACCTTCAATGGTCTTGCACCTAAAGGAATGGTTTATTGAATCTCGATCGTAGTGATACACATTTTCATGCCAAAAGATATAAGATAGTAATGATAGTACCACTTACTTGTGGCACTGCCATGTAAGTCATAATGGTATAAAACGCATGAAGAAGCTCCATGTTGATGGATCTTTGGACTCACTCGTTTTTGAAAAGTTTGAGACATGCGAACCATGTCTATTGGTGTATACGCATGAAGAAACTCCATGCAGATGGATCGTTTGGACTCACTTGTTTTTGAATCACTTGAGATATGCAAATCATACCACATGGGCAAGATGACTGAAAAGCCTCGTTTTCAGTAAGATGGAACAAGATAGCAACTTGTTGGAAGTAACACATTTTGATGTGTGCAGTCCAATGAGTGCTGAGGCATGCAGTGAATATCGTTATGTTCTTACTTCACAGATGATTCGAGTAGATGTTGAGAATATTTACTTGATGAAACACAAGTCTGAATTATTGAATGGTTCAAGTAATTTCAGAGTGAAGTAGAAGATCATTGTGACAAGAGGATAAAATGTCTATGATATGATCATAGAGATGAATATCTGAGTTACGAGTTTTGGCACACAATTAAGACATTGTGGAAATTGTTTCGCAATTAATACCGCCTGGAACACCATAGTGTGATGGTGTGTCCGAACATCATAGTTGCACCCTATTGGATATGGTGCGTACCATGATGTCTCTTATCGAATTACCACTATTGTTCATGGGTTAGGCATTAGAGACAACCACATTCACTTTAAATAGGGCACCACGTAATTCCGTTGAGATGACACCGTATGAATTATGGTTTAGAGAAACCTAAGTTGTCGTTTCTTAAAGGTTTGGGGCTGCGACTCTTATGTGAAAAAGTTTCAGGATTGATAAGCTCGAACCCAAAGCGGATAAAATGCATCTTCATAGGACACCCAAAACAGTTGGGTATACCTCCTAATTCAGATCCGAAAGCAATATGGATTGTTTCTTGAATCGGGTCCTTTCTCGAGGAAAGGTTTCTCTCGAAAGAATTGAGTGGGAGGATGGTGGAGACTTGATGAGGTTATTGAACCGTCACTTCAACTAGTGTGTAGCAGGGCATAGGAAGTTGTTCCTGTGGCACCTACACCAATTGAAGTAGAAGCTTATGATAGTGATCATGAAGTTTTGGATCAAGTCACTACCGTACCTCGTAGGGTGACAAGGATGCGTACCACTTCAGAGTGGTACGGTAATCCTGTCTTGAAGGTCATGTTGCTAGACAACAATGAACCTACGAGCTATGGAGAAGCGATGGTGGGCCCATATTCCGACAAATGTTTAGAAGACATGAAATCCGAGATAGGATCCATGTATCAGAACAAAGCATGGACTTTGGTGGACTTGCCCAATGATTGGCAAGCCATTGAGATAAATGGATCTTTAAGAAGAAGACGGACGTGGACGGTAATGTCACCGTCTATGAAGCTCGACTTGTGGCGAAGAGTTTTTCACAAGTTCAAGGAGTTGACTACGATGAGATTTTCTCATCCGTAGCGATGCTTAAGTCCGTTGGAATCACGTTAGCATTAGCTGCATTTATGAAATTTGGCAGATGGATGTCAAAACGAGTTTCCTTACCAGTTTTTGTAAGGAAAGGTTGTATGTGATACAATCAGAAAGGTTTTGTCGATCCTAAGGATGCTAAAAGGTATGCTAGCTCCAGCAATCCTTCTAGGGACTGGAGTAAGCATCTCGGAGTTGGAATGTATGCTTTTATGAGATGATCAAAGATTTTGGGTGTATACAAAGTTTATGAGAAACTTGTATTTCCAAAGAAGTGAGTGGGAGCACTATAGAATTTCTGATGAGTATATGTTGTTGACATATTGTTGATCAGAAATGATGTAGAATTTCTGAAAAGCATATAGGGTTATTTGAAAGGTGTTTTTCAATAGAAAACCTGGATTAAGCTACTTGAACATTAAGCATCAAGATCTATGAGGATAGATCAAAAACGCTCAATAGTACTTTCAAATGAGCACATACCTTGACATAATCTTGAAGGTGTTCAAGATGGATCAGTCAAAGAAGGAGTTCTTGCCTGAGTAGTAAGGTACGAAGTTAAGACTTAAAGCTCGACCACGGCAGAAAAGAGAGAAAGGACGAAGGTCGTCCCCTATGCTTTAGACGTAGGCTCTACAGTATGCTATGCTAAGTACCGCACCTGGTGTGTGCCTTGCCACATGTCTGGCAAGAGAGTACAAAGGTGATCAAGGAGTGGATCATCAGATAGCGGTCAAAGTTATCCTTAGAGGACTAAGGAATTTTCTCGATTATGGAGGTGGTAAAAGAGTTCGTCGTAAAGGGTTACGTCGATGCAAGCTTGACACCTATCCGGATAGCTCTAAGTAGAGATACCGGATACGTATAATGGAGCAACAATTTAGAATAGCTCCAAGTAGAACAGTTATTTGGAATAGCTCCAAATAGAGCGTGGTAGCTGCATCTAGGAGATGACATAGAGATTTGTAAAGCACACACGGATCTGAAAGGTTCAGACCCGATTGACTATAACCTCTCTCACAAGCATAACATGATCAAACCCAGAACTCTTGGGTGTTAGTCACATGGGGATGTGCCCTTGAGTGTTAATCACATATCGATGTGAACTGGATTATTGACTCTAGTGCAAGTGGGAGACTGTTGGAAATATGCCCTAGAGGCAATAATAAATATGTTATTATTATATTTCTTTGTTCATGATAATAGTCTTTTATTCATGCTATAACTGTATTATCCAGAATACATAGACAACACCATGTCCCTAGTAAGCCTCTAGTTGACTAGCTCGTTGATCAATAGATGGTTACGGTTTCCTGACCATGGACATTGGATGTCATTGATAACGGGATCACATCATTAGGAGAATGATGTGATGGACAAGACCCAATCCTAAGCCTAGCATAGAGATCATGTAGTTCGTATGCTGAAGCTTTTCTAATGTCAAGTATCTTTCCTTAGACCATGAGATTGTGCAACTCCCAGATACCGTAGGAATGCTTTGGGTGTACCAAACGTCACAACGTAACTGGGTGGCTATAAAGGTGCATTACAGGTATCTCCGGAAGTGTCTGTTGGGTTGGCACGAATCGAGACTGGGATTTGTCACTCCATGTAAACGGAGAGGTATCTCTGGGCCCACTCGGTAGGACATCATCATAATGTGCACAATGTAACCAAGGGGTTGATCACGGGATGATGTGTTACGGAACGAGTAAAGAGACTTGCCGGTAACGAGATTGAACAAGGTATCGGTATACCGACGATCGAATCTCGGGCAAGTAAAATACCGCTAGACAAAGGGAATTGTATACGGGATCGATTGAGTCCTTGACATCGTGGTTCATCCGATGAGATCATCGTGGAACATGTGGGAGCCAACATGGGTATCCAGATCCCGCTGTTGGTTATTGACCGGAGAACGTCTCGGTCATGTCTGCATGATTCCCGAACCCGTAGGGTCTACACACTTAAGGTTCGATGACGCTAGGGTTATAAAGGAAGTTGGTATGTGGTTACCGAATGTTGTTCGGAGTCCCGGATGAGATCCCGGACGTCACGAGGAGTTCCGGAATGGTCCGGAGGTAAAGATTTATATATGGGAAGTCCTGTTTTGGTCGCCGGAAAAGTTTCGCACTTTATCGGTATTGTACCGGGAGTGCCGAAAGGGGTCCGGGGGTCCACCGGGGGGGTCCACCTGCCCCGGGGGGCCACATGGGCTGTAGGGGGTGCGCCTTGGCCTATATGGGCCAAGGGCACCAGCCCCAAGAGGCCCATGCGCCAAGGAAACTTGGGGAGGGAAGAGTCCTCAAGGGGGAAGGCACCTCCGAGGTGCCTTGGGGAGGATGGACTCCTTCCCCCCTCTTGGCCGCACCCCTTCCTTGGAGGAAGGGGCAAGGCTACGCCTCCCCCCTCTCCCTTGCCCCTATATATAGTGGAGGGGAGGGAGGGCATCCATACACGAGTCCCTGGCGCCTCCCTCCCTCCCGTGACACCTCCTCCTCTCCCGTAGGTGCTTGGCAAAGCCCTGCAGGATTGCCACGCTCCTCCATCACCACCACGCTATTGTGCTGCTGCTGGATGGATTCTTCCTCAACCTCTCCCTTTCTCCTTGCTGGATCAAGGCGTGGGAGACGTCACCGGGCTGTACGTGTGTTGAACGCGGAGGTGCCGTCTGTTCGGCACTAGGATCATCGGTGATCTGAATCACAACGAGTACGACTCCATCAACCCCGTTCTCTTGAACGCTTCCGCTTAGCGATCTACAAGGGTATGTAGATGCACTCTCCTTCCCCTCGTTGCTGGTTTCTCCATAGATAGATCTTGGTGACACGTAGGAAAATTTTGAATTTCTGCTACGTTCCCCAACACCTGGCACCTTCCAGGGTTCTCTAAACAATACATTGAAACCTGTCAACAGAAAGAACACTCTCTGTTTCTTCGATGATATCCTTGTCTTCAGCAAAACTTACAAGGAGCACCTTGCTCATGTCAGAAGAGTATTGGAATTACTCAGAGCTGACCAGTGGAAGGTTAAGTTGTCCAAATGTGCTTTTGCTCGACAACAAATTGATTATCTGGGCCACACTATTAGTGCTGCAGGTGTATCCACTGATTCTTCTAAAATATCCATTGTTCAGAACTGGCCTACCCCTTCTAATGTGAAGGAAGTGAGAGGATTTCTTGGTCTTAGTGGGTATTACAGGAAATTCATCCAGCATTATGGCATAATCAGCAAACCACTGACTGAACTCCTCAAGAAGGGAGTACCATTTGTATGGTCCTCAGTTACTGCAGAAGCATTTGCTATCCTGAAGCAGAAATTGATTGAGGCTCCTGTTTTAGCTCTTCCTCAGTTTAATAAACCTTTTGTTATTGAAACAGATGCCTGTGACAAAGGGATTGGAGCAGTCTTAATGCAAGAAGGTCATCCCCTGGCTTATGTCAGTAAAGCTCTGGGGCCCAAAAACAGGGGATTGTCAGTCTATGAGAAGGAATACATGGCTATTTTGCTAGCTGTGGAACAGTGGAGACCTTACTTACAGATGCAACATTTTGTGATCAAAACTGATTAGAAAAGTTCAGTCCATCTGCAGAACCAAAAACTACATACTGTTTGGCAACAGAAAGCTCTCACCAAGTTAATGGGGCTGGATTATGAGATTGTATATAAGAAAGGGGTTGAGAATTCTGTAGCAGATGCCCTGTCCAGGAGACCACCAGATCAACAATTGTTTTCTATATCTAAGATACAGCCAGTATGGATGACTGAAGTAATTGACAGTTACAATGATGACAAGTATGCTATTGAACTCCTGCAACAACTGGCTCTGAACCCTATTGCTAGACCCAATCACCAATTGCTGCAAGGGATAATTAGATATAAAGGAGCCATATGGATAGGTAATAAGCAAGAACTACATGATAAAAATTTTGCTGCCTTCCATGACAGCCCAGTAGGTGGCCATTCGGGGTTCCCTGTTACCTATCACAGGATACATTCTCTGTTCAGATGGTCAGGAATGAAGAAATTCATCAAAGATAAAGTACAATCTTGCATTGTCTGTCAACAAGCTAAGCCAGAAAGGGTTAACTACCCAGGGTTGTTGTCCCCTCTGCCAGTTCCTAAGAAAGCTTGGGAATATGTTACTATGGATTTCATTTCTGGCCTGCCAGTCTCAGGTCAATTTGATTGCATATTCTTGGTTATTGACAAGTTCACTAAATATGGACATTTCATGCCCTTGAAGCACCCTTTCACTGCTGCTAAGGTTGCTGAAGTGTTCCTAGATAATGTGTATAAGTTGCATGGGATGCCAGAGTATATAGTGTCAGACAGAGACCCTGTTTTGACTAGTGCATTTTGGCAAACCTTGGTCAAAAGAACTGGCACCCATCTTAATATGAGTACTGCTTATCATCCAGCTACTGCTGGGCAGACTGAGAGAGTGAATCAACAAGTTGAGTGTTATCTCAGGAGTTTTATCAGTGCACATCCTAAACAATGGAGCAAGTGGCTTTCAATGTGTGAGTTCTGGTATAATACTAATTGGCATTCTGCAGTGGGCAAGACTCCCTTTGAGATTTTGTACGGCCATCCTCCTAGGTACTTTGGCATCACTGCTAGTGACACTGTGGCTTCTCCTGATATCCAGCAGTGGTTATTAGAAAGGCAGACTGTGTTAGATTCTGTCACCCAACATCTGCACAGGGCTCAACAAAGAATGAAAGCTCAAGCTGATAAGCACCGAACTGAACGTGTCTTTGAAGTTGGTGAATGGGTTTTTCTCAAGCTCCAACCTTATGTCCAGTCCTCAGTTGTTCGTCGAGCAAATCACAAACTCTCCTTCAAATACTTTGGTCCATATAAAATTCTGGGCAAGATTGGTGAAGTGGCATACAAGCTGGAGTTGCCTGCTACTAGCAAAGTCCATCCAGTATTCCATGTATCGCAACTCAAGAAGGTAATCTCTCCTGGTACAGCGGTTGTTCCTAATCTTCCGTCCCAGTTTTCTGAGATGCAGGTGCCAGTGCAAGTGCTTCAGTCTCGAGTGCGTCAGGTTGGTCAGAAAACAGTGGCGCAGGGCCTGATACTGTGGAGTGGTTCTTCTCCGGATGAAGCTACGTGGGAAGACCTGGAGTCTCTGCGGCAACAATTCCCTCGCGCTGCGGCTTGGGGTCAAGTCGCCACTCAACGAAGGGGGGATGTCAGCGAACCACTGTCTACTGACGAAGGAGGAACTGCTACGACTACAACTGATGTCGACAACAGCAAGACAGCTACAGCGCCAGAACCGAGGCCCAAGTCCACTCGGCCCAGGAAGATACCCCAGTGGCTTGCAAGCCCAAACTAGGCCCGTTGATTCGGGTGTAATATTACTTATAGCCGTTAGTGGCTTTCCTTTTGCTTTCGGCGATGGACTCGGTGGCTACGGCCAACCTTGTATCTGATACAGACGTGAGGGTGGTTGGGAGGAATACGCCTGTCAAATTCAAATTCTAGATCGAATCCCCAACTTTGGACATGGCCATGTGAGCTAGATCTAAGTGCCTCACAGTGATGCAAGGAAATGTGAAAATCATTGCAAGCCCAATTTAGTGCTCACACCAACCAGCGCATCGAACCCAACCACTCGTCTTATTCTCCTCCCCTTTGACTTCTCCACTGGATTCCCCTCGACTCAGCTGGAGGCGGCGTGGTATGAGTGCTTCATCCCAACGGTAAGGAAGCCCTTCGCTCGCCTTGGATTCTTGATCTTTCCCTCACAAATCGAACTCGTTCTCCCTCAACAAGAACCCAGTTAGTCGCGGATTGTTTGCTCTTGGCGCGTTGCGATTGAATTCTCAGGTCACAGCGGCTCACGGGATGCATCCGCGCCCATTATGCATCCTACTAGGCTTTTCAGGCGTCGCCGCTCGCTAGGCTAGTTCGTGGGCCATGGCCCAATTCCCTCTCAGCCCTCTAGCTCGCTCGCGAGCTTTGTTGTTTTCATTCGCTATTCTTACTGTATTGTCATAGTTAGTCGCGGATTGTTTGCTTTGGCGCGTGGCGATCGAATTCTCGGGTGGCGGCGGCGCGCGGGATGCATCCGCCCGCTGCGCATCCTGCTAGGGTTTACTGCCTTTTACCCCAAAATCCTTCCATTTTTCTGTGTGTTTGATATGATGGTTTTCACATGATCTCGTTTCCCCCAAATTTTGTGGGGTTTAACTAAACCTCACCCGGTGCTTTATTAAGTCTGCCCCTAGAGTCTAGAGAGGAGTCGAGTTGATGTATTTCCTGAGAATCGGAGTAAAGATCTGCTACTCGTATTGAGACTAGGGCATGTAATTCTTTTAGAGTCTTCAAAAGTCTGGAATTCATTGTGAGAAAGTGTCCCTCTTTTTATGGCGCCTGACTATAGAACCAGGTTGAAATGTTGCATTTCAAGGACATATGATCTGGGTCCTTTTCTCATTAAAATTATGTTTCTCAGTTATCTTATCTCGGAATTGCACAGTAATATGAACAAAGAATTAACTGGTGTTTACAGCACGGTAATGGACTTGGTGCTGGTATGTACTGGTGTTTTTTCCATTTAGTTCGATCATGTTAAAAGTGTTGCCATGCCCTCATAACAAAAGCTTGAGCTGACTAATTTTAGCAGGCAAGAAGCTGTGATTTTCTTTTTAACTGGCAGGAAGCTGTGATTGATTAGGTCATGTTCAGTAAGTTTATAGCTGCTGGACTTTTGGTCATTACAGTAGGCTAACCTACTGTTAAAAACTTAAAATTATCATCAATAATAAGTAGAAATCTAGTAGTACCAATAGTTGGAATCTTGAGATGTTAGAACATAGCAACAGATGTCCTCTCTACTGCTGACTTGAGAATAGGCAAATGAACTAGCTGAGACAAACTTGTCTATGCAATGACGCTGCAGACAACACAGGGTCCAAAACGCTGGTGCATGTGTGCATGTCAAGTGCACGTAGAGGTGTTTGATTGCTGAGCTGTAGTTGCATTGGTTAAATGAGAACCGCTTTATGCCATTAGCACACAATGTTGGAGTACCATTATATTAACTAGTTGCGTCAGTTGTTTTGGATTTACTTGTTTTCAGTAACTATTGTTTGTATTGAGGTTGGTGCGAGCTTTTCATATAAGAATGCTTCAGCACTATTCTTTTGGTAAAATTTTTATAATTTGGCAAATTGATCCCTTTTTAGAATCGTTGTGTACGTTATACAGCAAATAGGTCTAAATTCCTGAGAATATATTATTCACAGCAAATAAAAACCATGAATATGAGCTTTCATTGTAGCATGCCTAGTATATTATTCTGTTTTCTAGAAAAAGTAGAAACACCATGGTTCTGTTCATCTGTAGGAAATCTCAAGTAGAAACACTCTGGCCAGCATTTTCCCCCTCTTTACTACTACCTCCGATCCATAATAAGTGTCGCATACTCTTGCGTATTCTACAAAAATTATAAGTGTCGCAGTTTGAATTCAAAACTGCGACACTTATTATGGATCGGAGGTAGTACTCCCTCCGTCCCAAAATAAGTGTCTCAACTTTGTACTAGCTCTAATACAAATTTGTGCTAAGCTCAAGACAGTTATTTTGAGACGGAGGAAGTAGTATTTTATTTGTTGCTCATAGTTTGATTTAATGGTTGTTTTTGGACGGTAAATTTGCAATGGGTTGCGTATATAACAGAAGAAATCTCGTTTTTGTTTTTCTGCCCTGTAATCCTTAAGCACGAAGCATAATATTCAGTGAAGGATTGTTGCACCACTTGAAGGCCTATGTTCATGTATAAATTTGACTTTTGGCAGGTAGTCAACCATGGTTTTCCTTCAGGCAGAGATGTGCTGGAATGTACTGATCTCAGCTGGTCAGCTGAGCCCCAAGGGTCTGCTGCTCCGCAAGTCTATCATTGTGCGTCTTCTGGAGGACGTAACCAACAGGAAGGCCTCCAAGGAGCATGGCTACTACATTGCTGTCAATGGGTTGAAGGAGATATCTGATGGGAAAATTCGTGAGCTGACCGGAGACGTTCTTTTCCCGGTCACATTCACCTGCATCACTCAGAGGCCTATGAAGGGTGAGATCTTGGTCGGCTCCGTGGAGAAGATCCTCAAGCATGGCGTGTTCCTCAAATCTGGGCCAATTGAAAACATCTTCATGTCGGAGAAGTCAATGAGCGACTACAAGTACATGGGTGGCGAGAACCCCATGTTCATGAAGGACTACTCGAAGCTGGAGAAGTACACCATCGTGCGCTTCAAGGTCATGGGGTTCTGCTGGATGGAAGCAGATCGCCAGTTCCGGCTTCTCGCGACGATGGCTGGTGATTACCTTGGGCCGCTGTGATCAGCTTCGACAGGTTAAACATGCATGGTCCCTGCTTTGTATTTTGTTATCCTGGTGGATGATTGGATGGGTCTGCAATGTACATCGGAGTTTCTATCCAAAATTTGGGATCATTTTTAGGATTCACAAACATTTTTCATGAAATTTTGGACATGTTTTGAATTTGTGAACAATTTCCGAGGTCGTGAACATTGTTTGTATTTCTGAAGAAAATTCAAAATCATGAAAAAACATTTAATTCACGGGTACAATTTGGAATTTGTGAACATTTTACAGAATCACAAACACTTTTTGAATTGACGGATATTTTTTAAATCACTTTTTTTTCAAATTGATGTACAGTCTTGGAATTCATGGACAATTTTTAGATTCATGAAAACTACAAAATCACAAATATTTTTTGAGTTCATGAACATTTGTTGAAATCCCATAACACCTTTTGTATTCATCGACAATTTTCAAATTTAATAATAGTTTTTGAATTCTCGAATATTTTTTGAAATCACGGACATTTTTTCAATTCACGGTTTTTTATATTGTCACATTTTGTATTTACGAACATATTTTAAATTCATGACTTGCAAATTTATGAACTTTATTTGAATTCATGAATATTTTCAAATCCGCTAATGTTTTTGAATTCATGAATATTTTTTGAACTGGAGCATATTTTTCAAACTTACCAATATTTTCTTAATCTTCAAACACCTTTGAATTCAGAAATATTTTTTGAACTCCTGCACATTTTCAAACTTAAGAATATTTTCTAAATCTTTGAACACTTTTAAATTCATGAATATTTTCCAAATTCATGAACATATTTTGGTTTCATGATTTATTTTGAATTCACGAAGTATTTGTAGATTTCGCAACATTATCTAATCAAATCCTTATACTTTTATCAACTTTTGGTGAACATTTTATGAGTTTTGAAAAAAGAAAAGCAAAAAATGAAGAAAAAAATGAATGTGCTGCACACCTCACACTAGGCCGGCCCAAAACGGACGGGTTGGGGCGCGTTTGCTCGTAGGTCCATAGGAGGTCCGCATGGGAAATGTATCCGGTGCACCGTGATGCTACCGGTGCACCGGATGCCGTAGAACATTTTAAGAAATTGAAAAGAAAAATCTCGCACATTGACACAACATAGTGTATTTTTTTAGAAACACCTGCAATTTTTTTTTAGAACGAAGACGCTTAGACGCGTCCGGCTTTAAATTAATAAAGCCCACAACAGGTAGCGTATCGGACTTAGTCCCGAAACAGACGACACGAGCACGGAGGCTCCCGGCCAGTGTTAACTTAAAGTTTACACGCGAAAGACCTGACCAGATTAAGTGCGAAACGAGTACATGGCTCATAGCCAGAGCTTAGAGCACGCAGGCTCGCTCAATCACGCAGCAAAAGGGCCACACTCACGACGGAGACGTGGCGGGAGGCTCCCTAGCCAAAATGTAGACGGCGCGCAGACGATCTTGGGCATGCTTCATCTTGTCAGCATCCTTGCGCCTCACCAACGGACTCCACTGCTGCAAGAAGAGGTTGCATTTATAGATGATGTTAGCCGGGTGCATTGGGAATATACCCTCGATCGCAAGTTTATTCCTAGTTAGCCAAAGAGACCAAGCTAGGGCTCTGATACAGCTCCACAGCACGCGATTGTTGCCTCCCGAAGCAGAGGCAAATAAGCCCGCAAGATCGGAGGTCGATCGCGGGTTTCAAGAGGTGTTAGCGGCTGCTCGGACCGCACTCCATGCAAAACGAGCTAACGGGCAGCGAAAGAAAACATGATTCGCATCTTCCGCGACGTGACAGATCGCGCAAGTGCCCGTCGACGGGCCATTCCGTTTGGCCACGTTAGCCGAGGTGGGCAGTCTATTGCGAAACAGCTGCCAAAAGAACACCTTAATCTTGAGCAGGAGACGCGCGGTCCAGAGTCCTTTTGGCACTAGGCAGGCCTGGCTCTAGCACATCTTTCGGTACAAGGATTTGACCGAGAACTTGCCGGAAGGGGTGAGTGACCACGTCACGGTGTCCGCGTGCATGGAAAGCGACACTGGTGTGATGAGCTCACGCAACTCCGCTAGGTGGGCAAGTTCCGTTCCCGTTAGCTCGCGCCTGAAACAGAGCGCGGGTGGGGAGGAGGCAAGCGCCGAGGCTAAGCTCAAGTCCGGGTTGACCGCCTGGACGTATAGGTCCTGGAAAACGGACCAGAGGGGTTGAGATCCTACCCAATGATCCAACCAGAACCGGGCCGAACGGCCATTGCCGACGGAGAACTTGGCTCCCAAGGCGAAGGCTGGCCGAACCGCTTGAAGGTCATTCCAAAACGGTGAACCCCTGGCCACACCTTCAAAGAAGTTCCCAGACGGGAAGTACTTAGATCGAAGCAGATCAACCCACGGGCCTGTCGCCCCCTGCGACAGCTTCCAGATCCACTTACACATGAGCACAATGTTGAGGATTCTGGTGTTCGTGATCCCTAGCCCTCCCTGGGCCTTCGGACGACACACCGCATCCCAACGAACCATGTGGTATTTGCGCTTAGGTCCCGTTCCTTCCCAAAAGAAACGGGACCGGGGAGTGTCCATCCTGGCATGCACCCCATCGGCCAAAAGGAATAGCCCCATTGCGAATTGAGGCAACGAGGAGAGGCTCGAATTTGTGAGCACCAACCTGGCTGCGGAGGAGAGAAACTTACCCCTCCAAGGGCAAACCCGTCCACCCACCTTGGTCCACAACGGGGCCCAGCCATCGATCTTAATGCGCTTAGCATCTAACGGAAGGCCCAGATAGGTAAACGGGAGTTTGCCTAACTTGCAATTTAGCAGGTCCGCGACTCGCCTACTATCCTGCGCATCCAAGCCCATAGACATCACTTCGCTCTTATGGAAGTTTATCTTAAGACCCGACATAAGTTCAAAGCTAATGAGTAGAGCTTTGACTGTAGCAATGCTGTGCAGGTCTGGTTGGAACAATAGAAGCGTATCGTCCGCGTATTGCAAGTGAGAGATCCCCCCTGGGATGAGGTGTCCCAACATCCCTTTGATGTGGCCAGCCTCCGTGGCTTTCTGCAGCATGGCAGCCAACGCATCGGCAATAAAGATAAATAGGAGAGGAGACATGGGGTCGCCTTGGCGCAATCCACGCTTGTTCCTGAAGAAGTTCCCTACTTCTCCGTTAATTTATTCATACTCATAACAATTACAGGTACACTGATTCGGATCTAAAATCCAAGAAAATACAAAGTAACTCCTATGACTACGAATTACAATGATATCTCTTGGAAACACCTTCTTCGCTGCATCAATCTCTGTTAGAAGAAACACCTTCTTCGCTGCATCAATTGTTGAAAAGAATTACAATGATATCTCTTAGAAACACCTTCTCATAAAATACGATGATCACTAGATGATGACGAAGACCGTAGTACTGTGAAGATGCGAGGCCCCCCCACCTCTAGGCGCCAAGATGACAGTCGGAGGCGAGGGGACCAAAAAATTCCTGGCGGCGGCGGCGCTGCTGCAAACCTTCGCTAGTCCGTTTTGATGATCTGGTGGTTCCTAACATTAGTGTAACAACATTTAAACATTTCTTGAGATCCAGAATTGAGGTCAATGCGATACTGAGCCAAAAGTAAAGCCCAACTTATGTTATGTACTACTATTCAGTGATTAATTTGTCTTTTGTTTTTTAAGCTATGTTTCGAATTTTGACTTCAAAGTTTATCACAACCTACATTGATGTTGTGTGAATGAGCTAATTTTTGAAACTTTTAAAAAGAGGTAAATACACCACAAGTGCCTAAACTTGTCCGGCGTGGTCAGTTTAGTGCCTAAAGTTGCAAAATACGTAAAAGTGATGCCATAACTTGTCCAAATGGTGCATATACGGTGCCTTCGCTCGTACGCCGCCGTATGTGCCGCCCGCGTGGCTTGACAGTTGGCGTATGGCCCACATGTCAGTGTGTGTGAGCGTTGGCAGAGCTGGGTGAGACAAGCGTTGTGGTTATTTTGCAGAAAATCCCTTGGGATTTAATTAATTATCGCAAAAAGTCCCTCCAAACGCGGAAAGTGATTGCATGTTATGTTTGCGCATAGGTACCTAGAAGTGCCTTTTCAATCTAACTTCTCACCGCTTCGTTTCCCTGTCTCTGCTTTCTTTCTCGCACCACTAGCGGTCAATCCAAGGCGACGGTGGCCGAGGTCGTGCGGCACGGCGACCGGCGTCGGAGGCGATGGACGACCCACGTCGTCGTCTTCCAGGCAAAGCAGCTCCTTCGTATGGTAAGTCACACCCTCCTTGTTTTACTTCATGCCGAGTATCTCTTCAACGTCCATGGCGTTGGGCATGGGTTGCTGGAGTGAGAGTAATTTTCTGGCGTGCTTGATCTTCATCTTTCGTCCATGCTAAGCGAGATACGGTGTATGTGGATTGTTGCGGAGTAGATATGCGCACATTCTTCCTGAATTTTGCTAGGGTTTATTCGAGGTTTTTGAAAGTAGGCGCCTTTTCTTTTCGAAGTAGTCGGTCATGCTTGTGTGCGCAACAAATTAGACTATAATATTTCTCAGATGTTATCATTTGCCTTGTTGGTCATTTCTGCTCAGATCTGGAGATTGTTCGAATTGAAAAATTAGCAAGATTTGTAACTGTATTTTGGGTACAGATGATGCATAGTTAACTGAATTTGGTGACACCTGATTGTACAGTTAACTGAATGTTCGTGACAAAAGATGTACTGAATGTGTGTGTTGAGTAAATAGGCAATTTCTCGATTAAATTAATCCATGAGTAAATCACTAGCATGGCATTGACTAAGTTGATGACGTACTCACTCTGATCTAAACATGCACGTACTAAGCAAACAGTAGATAAATCTACACATACTGCTAGTACTGCTAATATGAAAATAATCAGGAGCGGGATAAACGAGTTATACCCTCCAGTAGGCCACACAGAGGCCGCGGCTTTGGTGGCAGCAGCGGCGTCCTCGGCGACCTTCTTGTCGGCTTCAGCTTTCTCGGCGGCGGCACGGTCGGCGTCGGTGGACATGGTGATGACGAAGGCGACGCGGACGTAGAGGAAGTAGACGATCGGAAGCGAGCAGTCGCGTAATCGCTGCCCAAAAACCTATTCGCCCCTCACCCCGTACAGGAACCAGAAGGGCGTGGTTTCGGAGACCTGCTCTCCCGTCGACCGTGTACGTGGCGGACGGGATGGAGTCACCGGCGGCAGCAGCAGCAAAGGAACGACGGTGGGCGTGCGCGTGAGCAGATGTGATCTGTTCGTGGCGGCTAGGGTTAGGAGACACCGCATACTTATAGGCGCAGCCGCGTGGAGAGACGTGGGCTCGACCCACGTCCGAGTCCGTGACAGCCCACGATCCGACGTCTCAGATCGTGGCCCAGCTGTCAGAAAAATCTCCGTTAGTGACTGGCAAAAATAAGCGCGTAGGTGTGAGCTCGGCTCGGCTCAATCCCGCAACCCGCGACGCGTCGTGACGAGGCGTGGCGTGGCGAGGCGGGCGGCGGAGGAGGAGTGCGCGAGGGCCTCTTCTCTTCTCAAGCTCCAATAGCATGTAGAAGAGAAACCCTTATAAACCACTCCAACTCTCCTTCCACTTCCGGGGTAGGACTAAACTTCCCACCACACCTAGTGCCATATAACCCACATGGGCCCTTAGAGATTTTTCAGAAATTGCAATATGGGCCTAGAGCCCATCTCAGATTTCAGCAATCCCCCACCAGATCTCGAGGGCCCATTGTGTCCTCTGTTCCAATTGCTGTTTCGATATACCAGTGTTTCAGTAAAGACCTGTTAAGGTTGAACTTCACCTAGAACAAGTGGCTACACTCCTTCACAACTGAACAATGGACTATGCCTTGAATTGTCAGTTTGGCGTAAAGAAGTTTCACTACATGTCTTACTAGTACTAGGCTGCCGAAGGCTGACCCCTCGGGTGGAGCATATAAGTCACACTCCTGGCCTATTCATGAGCTTACTAGAGATCACCCCAATCTCATAGACTGTGACCAGCAGTCGGGCTCATATAGGTGTGTTCCTCCAAAGATCGCTCTGTAGGATAGCATCTTGCTTTTATAAGCTTTGGAACACATTGAGACCGTAGTCATCCTACCATACAGTATCGAGAGTATTGCATCTCCAACGGAGTGGGTTAGTATAGTTACTCTCCTCAGTTCACCACTGGCTTGTTTTCCCAGGTCCTAGTTCACGGGATCTCCGATCATATAGGTTGGGTTACCACCATGGCAACTCATGTGGGTCTCATACCCATCTCCCTCAATGCATTATCTATCACAACACGTGATAGCCCTTTTGTAAAGGGATCTG
Source organism: Triticum aestivum (assembly GCF_018294505.1). Lineage (NCBI taxonomy): Eukaryota > Viridiplantae > Streptophyta > Magnoliopsida > Poales > Poaceae > Triticum > Triticum aestivum. The sequence goes on along the minus strand of NC_057795.1, from coordinate 157,109,910 downwards.
CCAGATTCTTAGCCGTATGGACATAGTCCAACGCTATCACTCCGGAGTTTCTTAATTTTCTGACAGCTTTTAATCTCATTCTTATGTGTTTGGTGGACTTCATGTTGTCCTTTGAACTCTTCACCTTGGTGATGACAGTCTGATTGTCACAGTTCATAAGGATAGCCGGAACCGGTTTATCAACCAATGGCAAGTCCATCAAAAGATCTCGAAGCCATCTCGCTTCAACACCAGATGTGTCTAATGCCGTTAATTCTGCTTCCATTGTCGATCTCGTTAAGATCGTTTGCTTGCAAGACTTCCAGGAAACAGCGCCACCTCCAAGAGTAAACATATACCCAGTTGTGGCCTTCATCTCATCAGCATCAGAGATCCAATTCGCATCACTATACCCTTCAAGTACCGACGGGTATCCGGTATAGTGAAGTCCATAGTTCGTAGTACCTTTCAGATAGCGCATAACTCTCTCAACAGCATGCCAATGTACATCACCCGGTTTGGAAACAAACCGGCTCAGTTTGCTCACAGCAAACGCGATGTCAGGCCTCGTTGCGCTCGCTAGGTACATCAGTGAACCAATGATTTGAGAGTATCTCAATTGATCTTTAGCCGTGCCTTTGGACTTTCGAATCAATACGCTAGGATCATATGGTGTTTGAGATGGTGTGCAGTCCGAATATCCAAAACGAATCAACACCTTCTCAACGTAATGGGATTGCAGAAGTGTGATCCCACCCTCATTATCTCTCAGTAGCTTGATGTTCAAGATAACATCAGCCACACCAAGGTCTTTCATCTCAAAGTTCTGAGATAGAAACGATTTGACCTCCTCAATGACTTTGAGGTTTGTTCCGAATATCAGTATGTCATCAACATACAAGCACAGTATAACTCCTTCGCCCCCACCATGACGATAGTATACACATTTGTCAGCCTCATTAACAACGAAACCAACAGATGTCAGAGTTGTATTAAACTTATCATGCCATTGCTTAGGTGCTTGTTTCAGGCCATATAAAGATTTTATCAACCTACACACCTTTCTTTCCTGACCATCTATCACAAAGCCATCAGGCTGTTGCATGTAGATTTCCTCCTTTAGCTCTCCATTTAGAAAAGCCGTCTTAACATCCATCTGATGGACGAGAAGACCATGTGAGGCCGCCAACGAGAGTAATACTCGAATGGTGGTCAGTCTAGCCACAGGTGAATAAGTATCAAAGAAATCTTCCTCTTCTTGCTGGTCATAGCCCTTGGCCACAAGCCTAGCCTTGTACTTTTCAATCGTACCATTGGGCCTAAGCTTCTTTTTGAACACCCACTTACATCCCAGTGGTTTGCAACCATAGGGACGGTCAGTGATCTCCCATGTCCCGTTAGCCATGATGGAATCCATCTCGCTACGGACCGCATCCTTCTAGTAGTCAGCTTCTGGAGAGGCATACGCTTCTGAAATAGAAGTGGGAGTATCATCCACGAGGTACACGAAGAAATCATCACCAAAGGTCTTTGCAGTCCTTTGTCTCTTGCCCCTACCAAGGGTTTCCTCGTCATCCTCCTCGGGATTTTCATCATGTGTTTGTTCATAATATTCCATAGGGATGGCAGGTTCAGGAGTCTTCTCAGATTCCTGTCTAGAAGTGCTTTGCATATCTCTCATAGGAAAAATATCCTCAAAGAATGTAGCATCCTTAGACTCCATAATTGTACCGATCTTCTAGTCAGGTACCTCAGATTTCACTACTAGAAATCTATAGCCAGCGTTGTTCTTAGCGTAGCCCAAATTAATGCAGTCCACGGTCTTATGTCCAAGCTTACGCTTTTTGGGGATCGGCACGTTGACTTTCGCCAAACAGCCCCAAGTGCGCAAGTACGAGAGTGTCGTCCTTCTCTTTGCCCATTTCTCATAGGGAGTGATCTCACTATCCTTTGTCGGAACTTTATTCAGGACATGACATGCCGTCAATATAGCCTCCCCCCACCATGCCTTGGATAAACCCGATGTATCTAACATGGCGTTAACCATATCAGTTAGAGTACAGTTTTTCCGCTCGGCAACCCCGTTTGACTGGGGTGAATAGGGAGGCGTCCTCTCATGAATAATGCCGTGTTCTGCACAGAAGGAATCAAACTCACTCGAGAAGTACTCTCCACCACGATCTGACCGGACTCGTTTAATTTTCTTTTCAAGTTGATTTTCAACTTCTGCCTTATAGATTTTAAAGTAGTGTAGAGCCTCATCTTTAGTATTTAACAGATACACATAGCAATATCTAGTGGAATCATCTATCAATGTCATGAAGTATCTCTTTCCACCTTTAGTCAACACACCATTCATCTCACAAAGATCAGACTGTATGAGTTCTAATGGTGCCAGGTGTCTCTCCTCCGCGGCCTTATGAGGCTTGCGAGGTTGCTTAGCTTGCACACATGAAAGGCACTTAGAACCTTTGGCTAAAGTGAAACTCGGGATAAATCCAACTTGGCTAGCCGCGTCATAACACCAAAACTAATGTGACAAAGACGTGAATGCCAAACTTCAGATTCATTAACATTCGAATGAATATGGTTCACGACTTTATTACAAAAATCTGCGAGGGAAAGGCGGAACATCCCTCCGCTCTCATAACCTTTTCCAACAAAGAGTCCATATTTTGTAACATCTAATTTATTAGACTCGAAAACCAACTTAAACCCTTCTCTACATAGAAGGGAGCCACTAACGAGGTTCTTCTTGATGGCGGGGACATGCTGCACGTTCTTCAGCTGCACGATCCTTCCCGAAGTAAACTTCAGATCGACCGTGCCAACACCATGAACAGAAGCACTCGCGCCATTCCCCATCAATACGGACCCGTGACCTGTGACCTGGTAAGAAGTGAACAATGAAATGTCAGCACACACATGAACACCTGCACCTGTGTCCACCCACCAATCGTTGGGTTGAAACACTGAAAAAACAGTAAATAAATTACCGTACCCAGATGCACCATTCTCATTGTTGCCCACAATCATGTTGACAGACTTGGAGTCCTGTCCTGACTTCTTGTACTTGTTTGGGCACTTGTTGGCCCAATGTTCAACCGAACCACAAGTAAAGCAGCCCTCGTCCTTCTTGTTCTTCTTGAAGGTCTTCTTACCCTTCTTCTTAAAGTCGGTATTGTGTTGGACGCCGTTCTTTCCCTTGGGCTTGTGGGAGTTGAAGTTTTTCTGGTTCACCATGTTGGCAACAGAAGTCCCTTCGGCCCCTTTTCCGTGCGAGTCTTTTCCCCTCGAATTCTGCTCAACACTCAGATGGCCAATGACATCCTCCACAGAGAATTCACGCCTCTGATGTTTCAGAGTGGTGGCAAAGTTCCTCCAGGAATTAGGGAGCTTAGCGATTATGCAGCCCGCGACAAACTTGCCCGGTAACTCGCACTTGAGAAGCTCAAGTTCCTTAACAATGCATATTATCTCATGAGCCTGCTCCAATACAGGACGGTTTTCAACCATCTTGTAATCGTGGAACTGCTCTATAATATACATCTCGCTCCCTGCATCGGCGGCCCCGAATTTAGATTCGAGCGCCTCCCACAAGTCCTTGGCGACATGCACATGTAAATATGCGTCGACCAGTTTATCTCCGATCACGCTAAGAACTGCTCCGAGAAACACAACGGTAGCCTCCTTGAACGCCTTCTCCTGTTCAGGAGCAATCGTTCCCGTGGAGACACCGGTGACCCAGAACACGTTCATAGCCGTGAGCCATAACGTGGTCTTAGTCTGCCAACGCTTGAAGTATGTACCGGTAAACTTATCCGGTTTCAGTGAAGCGGCAAAGCCACTTGCCGAGAAATTCCTACACATAATAGGTTTTTGGATTGTTGAGTAAATAGGCAATTTCTCGATTAAATTAATCCATGAGTAAATCACTAGCATGGCATTGACTAAGTTGATGATGTACTGACTCTGATCTAGACATGCACGTACTAAGCAAACAGTAGACAAATCTACACATACTGCTAGTACTGCTAATATGAAAATAATCAGGAGCGGGATAAACGAGTTATACCCTCCAGTAGGCCACGCAGAGGCCGCGGCTTTGGTGGCAGCAGCGGCGTCCTCGGCGACCTTCTTGTCGGCTTCAGCTTTCTCGGCGGCGGCACGGTCGGCGTCGGTGGACATGGTGATGACGAAGGCGACGCGGACGTAGAGGAAGTAGACGATCGGAAGCGAGCAGTCGCGTAATCGCTGCCCAAAAACCTATTCGCCCCTCACCCCGTACAGGAACCAGAAGGGCGTGGTTTCGGAGACCTGCTCTCCCGTCGACCGTGTACGTGGCGGACGGGATGGAGTCACCGGCGGCAGCAGCAGCAAAGGAACGACGGTGGGCGTGCGCATGAGCAGATGTGATCTGTTCGTGGCGGCTAGGGTTAGGAGACACCGCATACTTATAGGCGCAGCCGCGTGGAGAGACGTGGGCTCGACCCACGTCCGAGTCCGTGACAGCCCACGATCCGACGTCTCAGATCGTGGCCCAGCTGTCAGAAAAATCTCCGTTAGTGACTGGCAAAAATAAGCGTGTAGGTGTGAGCTCGGCTCGGCTCAATCCCGCAACCCGCGGCGCGTCGTGACGAGGCGTGGCGTGGCGAGGCGGGCGGCGGAGGAGGAGTGCGCGAGGGCCTCTTCTCTTCTCAAGCTCCAATAGCATGTAGAAGAGAAACCCTTATAAACCACTCCAACTCTCCTTCCACTTCCAGGGTGGGACTAAACTTCCCACCACACCTAGTGCCATATAACCCACATGGGCCCTTAGAGATTTTTCAGAAATTGCAATATGGGCCTAGAGCCCATCTCAGATTTCAGCAATCCCCCACCAGATCTCGAGGGCCCATTGTGTCCTCTGTTCCAATTGCTGTTTCGATATACCAGTGTTTCAGTAAAGACCTGTTAAGGTTGAACTTCACCTAGAACAAGTGGCTACACTCCTTCACAACTGAACAATGGACTATGCCTTGAATTGTCAGTTTGGCGTAAAGAAGTTTCACTACATGTCTTACTAGTACTAGGCTGCCGAAGGCTGACCCCTCGGGTGGAGCATATAAGTCACACTCCTGGCCTATTCATGAGCTTACTAGAGATCACCCCAATCTCATAGACTGTGACCAGCAGTTGGGCTCATATAGGTGTGTTCCTCCAAAGATCGCTCTGTAGGATAGCATCTTGCTTTTATAAGCTTTGGAACACATTGAGACCGTAGTCATCCTACCATACAGTATCGAGAGTATTGCATCTCCAACGGAGTGGGTTAGTATAGTTACTCTCCTGAGTTCACCACTGGCTTGTTTTCCCAGGTCCTAGTTCACGGGATCTCCGATCATATAGGTTGGGTTACCACCATGGCAACTCATGTGGGTCTCATACCCATCTCCCTCGATGCATTATCTATCACAACACGTGATAGCCCTTTTGTAAAGGGATCTGCCAGATTCTTAGCCGTATGGACATAGTCCAACGCTATCACTCCGGAGTTTCTTAATTTTCTGACAGCTTTTAATCTCATTCTTATGTGTTTGGTGGACTTCATGTTGTCCTTTGAACTCTTCACCTTGGTGATGACAGTCTGATTGTCACAGTTCATAAGGATAGCCGGAACCGGTTTATCAACCAATGGCAAGTCCATCAAAAGATCTCGAAGCCATCTCGCTTCAACACCAGATGTGTCTAATGCCGTTAATTCTGCTTCCATTGTCGATCTCGTTAAGATCGTTTGCTTGCAAGACTTCCAGGAAACAACGCCACCTCCAAGAGTAAACATATACCCAGTTGTGGCCTTCATCTCATCAGCATCAGAGATCCAATTCGCATCACTATACCCTTCAAGTACCGACGGGTATCCGGTATAGTGAAGTCCATAGTTCATAGTACCTTTCAGATAGCGCATAACTCTCTCAACAGCATGCCAATGTACATCACCCGGTTTGGAAACAAACCGGCTCAGTTTGCTCACAGCAAACGCGATGTCAGGCCTTGTTGCGCTCGCTAGGTACATCAGTGAACCAATGATTTGAGAGTATCTCAATTGATCTTTAGCCATGCCTTTGGACTTTCGAATCAATACGCTAGGATCATATGGTGTTTGAGATGGTGTGCAGTCCGAATATCCAAAACGAATCAACACCTTCTCAACGTAATGGGATTGCAGAAGTGTGATCCCACCCTCATTATCTCTCAGTAGCTTGATGTTCAAGATAACATCAGCCACACCAAGGTCTTTCATCTCAAAGTTCTGAGATAGAAACGATTTGACCTCCTCAATGACTTTGAGGTTTGTTCCGAATATCAGTATGTCATCAACATACAAGCACAGTATAACTCCTTCGCCCCCACCATGACGATAGTATACACATTTGTCAGCCTCACTAACAACGAAACCAACAGATGTCAGAGTTGTATTAAACTTATCATGCCATTGCTTAGGTGCTTGTTTCAGGCCATATAAAGATTTTATCAACCTACACACCTTTCTTTCCTGACCATCTATCACAAAGCCATCAGGCTGTTGCATGTAGATTTCCTCCTTTAGCTCTCCATTTAGAAAAGCCGTCTTAACATCCATCTGATGGACGAGAAGACCATGTGAGGCCGCCAACGAGAGTAATACTCGAATGGTGGTCAGTCTAGCCACAGATGAATAAGTATCAAAGAAATCTTCCTCTTCTTGCTGGTCATAGCCCTTGGCCACAAGCCTAGCCTTGTACTTTTCAATCGTACCATCGGGCCTAAGCTTCTTTTTGAACACCCACTTACATCCCAGTGGTTTGCAACCATAGGGACGGTCAGTGATCTCCCATGTCCCGTTAGCCATGATGGAATCCATCTCGCTACGGACCGCATCCTTCCAGTAGTCAGCTTCTGGAGAGGCATACGCTTCTGAAATAGAAGTGGGAGTATCATCCACGAGGTACACGAAGAAATCATCACCAAAGGTCTTTGCAGTCCTTTGTCTCTTGCCCCTACCAAGGGTTTCCTCGTCATCCTCCTCGGGATTTTCATCATGTGTTTGTTCATAATATTCCATAGGGATGGCAGGTTCAGGAGTCTTCTCAGATTCCTGTCTAGAAGTGCTTTGCATATCTCTCATAGGAAAAATATCCTCAAAGAATGTAGCATCCTTAGACTCCATAATTGTACTGATCTTCTGGTCAGGTACCTCAGATTTCACTACTAGAAATCTATAGCCAGCGCTGTTCTTAGCGTAGCCCAAATTAATGCAGTCCACGGTCTTATGTCCAAGCTTACGCTTTTTGGGGATCGGCACGTTGACTTTCGCCAAACAGCCCCAAGTGCGCAAGTACGAGAGTGTCGTCCTTCTCTTTGCCCATTTCTCATAGGGAGTGATCTCACTATCCTTTGTCGGAACTTTATTCAGGACATGACATGCCGTCAATATAGCCTCCCCCCACCATGCCTTGGATAAACCCGATGTATCTAACATGGCGTTAACCAAATCAGTTAGAGTACGGTTTTTCCGCTCGGCAACCCCGTTTGAATGGGGTGAATAGGGAGGCGTCCTCTCATGAATAATGCCGTGTTCCGCACAGAAGGAATCAAACTCACTCGAGAAGTACTCTCCACCACGATCTGACCGGACTCGTTTAATTTTCTTTTCAAGTTGATTTTCAACTTCTGCCTTATAGATTTTAAAGTAGTGTAGAGCCTCATCTTTAGTATTTAACAGATACACATAGCAATATCTAGTGGAATCATCTATCAATGTCATGAAGTATCTCTTTCCACCTTTAGTCAACACACCATTCATCTCACAAAGATCAGAATGTATGAGTTCTAATGGTGCCAGGTGTCTCTCCTCCGCGGCCTTATGAGGCTTGCGAGGTTGCTTAGCTTGCACACATGAAAGGCACTTAGAACCTTTGGCTAAAGTGAAACTCGGGATTAAATCCAACTTGGCTAGCCGCGTCATAACACCAAAACTAATGTGACAAAGACGTGAATGCCAAACTTCAGATTCATTAACATTCGAATGAATATGGTTCACGACTTTATTACAAAAATCTGCGAGGGAAAGGCTGAACATCCCTCCGCTCTCATAACCTTTTCCAACAAAGAGTCCATATTTTGTAACAACTAATTTATTAGACTCGAAAACCAACTTAAACCCTTCTCTACATAGAAGGGAGCCACTAACGAGGTTCTTCTTGATGGCGGGGACATGCTGCACGTTCTTCAGCTGCACGATCCTTCCCGAAGTAAACTTCAGATCGACCGTGCCAACACCATGAACAGAAGCACTCGCGCCATTCCCCATCAATACGGACCCGTGACCTGTGACCTGGTAAGAAGTGAACAATGAAATGTCAGCACACACATGAACACCTGCACCTGTGTCCACCCACCAATCGTTGGGTTGAAACACTGAAAAAACAGTAAATAAATTACCGTACCCAGATGCACCATTCTCATTGTTGCCCACAATCATGTTGACAGACTTGGAGTCCTGTCCCGACTTCTTGTACTTGTTTGGGCACTTGTTGGCCCAATGTTCAACCGAACCACAAGTAAAGCAGCCCTCGTCCTTCTTGTTCTTCTTGAAGGTCTTCTTACCCTTCTTCTTAAAGTCGGTATTGTGTTGGACACCGTTCTTTCCCTTGGGCTTGTGGGAGTTGAAGTTCTTCTGGTTCACCATGTTGGCAACAGAAGTCCCTTCGGCCCCTTTTCCGTGCGAGTCTTTTGCCCTCGAATTCTGCTCAACACTCAGATGGCCAATGACATCCTCCACAGAGAATTCACGCCTCTGATGTTTCAGAGTGGTGGCAAAGTTCCTCCAGGAATTAGGGAGCTTAGCGATTATGCAGCCCGCGACAAACTTGCCCGGTAACTCGCACTTGAGAAGCTCAAGTTCCTTAACAATGCATATTATCTCATGAGCCTGCTCCAATACAGGACGGTTTTCAACCATCTTGTAATCGTGGAACTGCTCTATAATATACATCTCGCTCCCTGCATCGGCGGCCCCGAATTTAGATTCGAGCGCCTCCCACAAGTCCTTGGCGACATGCTCATGTAAATATGCGTCGACCAGTTTATCTCCGATCACGCTAAGAACTGCTCCGAGAAACACAACGGTAGCCTCCTTGAACGCCTTCTCCTGTTCAGGAGCAATCGTTCCCGTGGAGACACCGGTGACCCAGAACACGTTCATAGCCGTGAGCCATAACGTGGTCTTAGTCTGCCAACGCTTGAAGTATGTACCGGTAAACTTATCCGGTTTCAGTGCAGCGGCAAAGCCACTTGCCGAGAAATTCCTACACATATTAGGTTTTTGGATTGTTGAGTAAATAGGCAATTTCTCGATTAAATTAATCCATGAGTAAATCACTAGCATGGCATTGACTAAGTTGATGACGTACTCACTCTGATCTAAACATGCACGTACTAAGCAAACAGTAGACAAATCTACACATACTGCTAGTACTGCTAATATGAAAATAATCAGGAGCGGGATAAACGAGTTATACCCTCCAGTAGGCCACACAGAGGCCGCGGCTTTGGTGGCAGCAGCGGCGTCCTCGGCGACCTTCTTGTCGGCTTCAGCTTTCTCGGCGGCGGCACGGTCGGCGTCGGTGGACATGGTGATGACGAAGGCGACGCGGACGTAGAGGAAGTAGACGATCGGAAGCGAGCAGTCGCGTAATCGCTGCCCAAAAACCTATTCGCCCCTCACCCCGTACAGGAACCAGAAGGGCGTGGTTTCGGAGACCTGCTCTCCCGTCGACCGTGTACGTGGCGGACGGGATGGAGTCACCGGCGGCAGCAGCAGCAAAGGAACGACGGTGGGCGTGCGCATGAGCAGATGTGATCTGTTCGTGGCGGCTAGGGTTAGGAGACACCGCATACTTATAGGCGCAGCCGCGTGGAGAGACGTGGGCTCGACCCACGTCCGAGTCCGTGACAGCCCACGATCCGACGTCTCAGATCGTGGCCCAGCTGTCAGAAAAATCTCCGTTAGTGACTGGCAAAAATAAGCGTGTAGGTGTGAGCTCGGCTCGGCTCAATCCCGCAACCCGCGGCGCGTCGTGACGAGGCGTGGCGTGGCGAGGCGGGCGGCGGAGGAGGAGTGCGCGAGGGCCTCTTCTCTTCTCAAGCTCCAATAGCATGTAGAAGAGAAACCCTTATAAACCACTCCAACTCTCCTTCCACTTCCAGGGTGGGACTAAACTTCCCACCACACCTAGTGCCATATAACCCACATGGGCCCTTAGAGATTTTTCAGAAATTGCAATATGGGCCTAGAGCCCATCTCAGATTTCAGCAATCCCCCACCAGATCTCGAGGGCCCATTGTGTCCTCTGTTCCAATTGCTGTTTCGATATACCAGTGTTTCAGTAAAGACCTGTTAAGGTTGAACTTCACCTAGAACAAGTGGCTACACTCCTTCACAACTGAACAATGGACTATGCCTTGAATTGTCAGTTTGGCGTAAAGAAGTTTCACTACATGTCTTACTAGTACTAGGCTGCCGAAGGCTGACCCCTCGGGTGGAGCATATAAGTCACACTCCTGGCCTATTCATGAGCTTACTAGAGATCACCCCAATCTCATAGACTGTGACCAGCAGTCGGGCTCATATAAGTGTGTTCCTCCAAAGATCGCTCTGTAGGATAGCATCTTGCTTTTATAAGCTTTGGAACACATTGAGACCGTAGTCATCCTACCATACAGTATCGAGAGTATTGCATCTCCAACGGAGTGGGTTAGTATAGTTACTCTCCTCAGTTCACCACTGGCTTGTTTTCCCAGGTCCTAGTTCACGGGATCTCCGATCATATAGGTTGGGTTACCACCATGGCAACTCATGTGGGTCTCATACCCATCTCCCTCGATGCATTATCTATCACAACACGTGATAGCCCTTTTGTAAAGGGATCTGCCAGATTCTTAGCCGTATGGACATAGTCCAACGCTATCACTCCGGAGTTTCTTAATTTTCTGACAGCTTTTAATCTCATTCTTATGTGTTTGGTGGACTTCATGTTGTCCTTTGAACTCTTCACCTTGGTGATGACAGTCTGATTGTCACAGTTCATAAGGATAGCCGGAACCGGTTTATCAACCAATGGCAAGTCCATCAAAAGATCTCGAAGCCATCTCGCTTCAACACCAGATGTGTCTAATGCCGTTAATTCTGCTTCCATTGTCGATCTCGTTAAGATCGTTTGCTTGCAAGACTTCCAGGAAACAACGCCACCTCCAAGAGTAAACATATACCCAGTTGTGGCCTTCATCTCATCAGCATCAGAGATCCAATTCGCATCACTATACCCTTCAAGTACCGACGGGTATCCGGTATAGTGAAGTCCATAGTTCATAGTACCTTTCAGATAGCGCATAACTCTCTCAACAGCATGCCAATGTACATCACCCGGTTTGGAAACAAACCGGCTCAGTTTGCTCACAGCAAACGCGATGTCAGGCCTTGTTGCGCTCGCTAGGTACATCAGTGAACCAATGATTTGAGAGTATCTCAATTGATCTTTAGCCATGCCTTTGGACTTTCGAATCAATACGCTAGGATCATATGGTGTTTGAGATGGTGTGCAGTCCGAATATCCAAAACGAATCAACACCTTCTCAACGTAATGGGATTGCAGAAGTGTGATCCCACCCTCATTATCTCTCAGTAGCTTGATGTTCAAGATAACATCAGCCACACCAAGGTCTTTCATCTCAAAGTTCTGAGATAGAAACGATTTGACCTCCTCAATGACTTTGAGGTTTGTTCCGAATATCAGTATGTCATCAACATACAAGCACAGTATAACTCCTTCGCCCCCACCATGACGATAGTATACACATTTGTCAGCCTCACTAACAACGAAACCAACAGATGTCAGAGTTGTATTAAACTTATCATGCCATTGCTTAGGTGCTTGTTTCAGGCCATATAAAGATTTTATCAACCTACACACCTTTCTTTCCTGACCATCTATCACAAAGCCATCAGGCTGTTGCATGTAGATTTCCTCCTTTAGCTCTCCATTTAGAAAAGCCGTCTTAACATCCATCTGATGGACGAGAAGACCATGTGAGGCCGCCAACGAGAGTAATACTCGAATGGTGGTCAGTCTAGCCACAGATGAATAAGTATCAAAGAAATCTTCCTCTTCTTGCTGGTCATAGCCCTTGGCCACAAGCCTAGCCTTGTACTTTTCAATCGTACCATCGGGCCTAAGCTTCTTTTTGAACACCCACTTACATCCCAGTGGTTTGCAACCATAGGGACGGTCAGTGATCTCCCATGTCCCGTTAGCCATGATGGAATCCATCTCGCTACGGACCGCATCCTTCCAGTAGTCAGCTTCTGGAGAGGCATACGCTTCTGAAATAGAAGTGGGAGTATCATCCACGAGGTACACGAAGAAATCATCACCAAAGGTCTTTGCAGTCCTTTGTCTCTTGCCCCTACCAAGGGTTTCCTCGTCATCCTCCTCGGGATTTTCATCATGTGTTTGTTCATAATATTCCATAGGGATGGCAGGTTCAGGAGTCTTCTCAGATTCCTGTCTAGAAGTGCTTTGCATATCTCTCATAGGAAAAATATCCTCAAAGAATGTAGCATCCTTAGACTCCATAATTGTACCGATCTTCTGGTCAGGTACCTCAGATTTCACTACTAGAAATCTATAGCCAGCGCTGTTCTTAGCGTAGCCCAAATTAATGCAGTCCACGGTCTTATGTCCAAGCTTACGCTTTTTGGGGATCGGCATGTTGACTTTCGCCAAACAGCCCCAAGTGCGCAAATACGAGAGTGTCATCCTTCTCTTTGCCCATTTCTCATAGGGAGTGATCTCACTATCCTTTGTCGAAACTTTATTCAGGACATGACATGCCGTCAATATAGCCTCCCCCCACCATGCCTTGGATAAACCCGATGTATCTAACATGGCGTTAACCAAATCAGTGCTACTTGTTTGGGCACTTGTTGGCCCAATGTTCAACCGAACCACAAGTAAAGCAGCCCTCGTCCTTCTTGTTCTTCTTGAAGGTCTTCTTACCCTTCTTCTTAAAGTCGGTATTGTGTTGGACACCGTTCTTTCCCTTGGGCTTGTGGGAGTTGAAGTTCTTCTGGTTCACCATGTTGGCAACAGAACTCCCTTCGGCCCCTTTTCCGTGCGAGTCTTTTGCCCTCGAATTCTGCTCAACACTCAGATGGCCAATGACATCCTCCACAGAGAATTCACGCCTCTGATGTTTCAGAGTGGTGGCAAAGTTCCTCCAGGAATTAGGGAGCTTAGCGATTATGCAGCCCGCGACAAACTTGCCCGGTAACTCGCACTTGAGAAGCTCAAGTTCCTTAACAATGCATATTATCTCATGAGCCTGCTCCAATACAGGACGGTTTTCAACCATCTTGTAATCGTGGAACTGCTCTATAATATACATCTCGCTCCCTGCATCGGCGGCCCCGAATTTAGATTCGAGCGCCTCCCACAAGTCCTTGGCGACATGCACATGTAAATATGCGTCGACCAGTTTATCTCCGATCACGCTAAGAACTGCTCCGAGAAACACAACGGTAGCCTCCTTGAACGCCTTCTCCTGTTCAGGAGCAATCGTTCCCGTGGAGACACCGGTGACCCAGAACACGTTCATAGCCGTGAGCCATAACGTGGTCTTAGTCTGCCAACGCTTGAAGTATGTACCGGTAAACTTATCCGGTTTCAGTGCAGCGGCAAAGCCACTTGCCGAGAAATTTCTCGATTAAATTAATCCATGAGTAAATCACTAGCATGGCATTGACTAAGTTGATGACGTACTCACTCTGATCTAAACATGCACGTACTAAGCAAACAGTAGACAAATCTACACATACTGCTAGTACTGCTAATATGAAAATAATCAGGAGCGGGATAAACGAGTTATACCCTCCAGTAGGCGTCGAGAGACGTGGGCTCGACCCACGTCTGAGTCCGTGACAGCCCACGATCCGACGTCTCAGATCGTGGTAGGTGTGAGCTCGGCTCGGCTCAATCCCGCAACCCGCGGCGCGGCGCGGCGCGTCGTGACGAGGCGAGGCGAGGCGAGGCGAGGCGAGGCGTGGCGTGGCGTGGCGTGGCGAGGCGGGCGGCGGAGGAGGAGTGCGCGAGGGCCTCTTCTCTTCTCAAGCTCCAATAGCATGTAGAAGAGAAACCCTTATAAACCACTCCAACTCTCCTTCCACTTTCGGGGTGGGACTAAACTTCCCACCACACCTAGTGCCATATAACCCACATGGGCCCTTAGAGATTTTTCAGAAATTGCAATATGGGCCTAGAGCCCATCTCAGATTTCAGCAGTGTGCACTGCACTGAACTAAATATTTGTGTTGAATGTGTGCAAGTGCAATGCGTTAGGATGTAATGAATGTGTGCAGTGTATGTAAAGTAGAAAACTAAACTGTTCTGCATAATTAACTGGTATTTTGTTGTATTGAATAGTACAGATCACTAAATATTGGGCGATGTACAAAGCAAAGGCACCGTACATACATCATTTGGACAAGTTATGTCATCACTTTTACGTATTTTGCAACTTTAGGCATTAAACTGACCGCGCCGGATAAATTTAGGCATTTATGGTATATTTACCTCTTTTAAAAATGTGCAAACGTAAGTTGGGTGCACTGGTTCGGCCAAGCAGGGAACTACGAACCCTCAAAAATACAAAGCAGAGAACAACGAACTTGCTGTGATGCTAGTTGGGCGAATAAACACAACAAATGCAACTTTAATTCATGATCCAGCTGGAGGCATTCTCCCTTGTGACTTGTGAGGACAGATCGAGGAAGCTCTCACATTTCTGCTCTCACATTTCTGGAGGCATTCTCCCTTGTGATTATATGAATTTTCATATAATCAGCTCAAAAAGAGCCT